>NC_053442.1:56761979-57069202 GCF_007990345.1 Gossypium hirsutum
GTGGTGTTGTTCTTATTACAGTTCTTAGAGAAGCAAAAACATTTTTCAGCAAATTTGAATCCAGGCACGGTTTCAACTTGGATCTTCATGCATAGAGATATAGTTATTGAATAGCTAAATATTGATAAATTTGCTTGTGTCTGTTTTCTCTATCATGTCTAACGAGCACAATCAAAACTTTAGCTGATCATCTTTGTTTTGTTGATCACTGAGTGATTTTTATGATATAATATGCTAGAAATCACAGTTGAAGAATGCTTGTCATGTGATTTTAATATCATGTGATTTTCATACATTGTATCTGTGTTATCTTCCCATTTGTTACCCACAACAATTTGGAGTTTATTTATGCAGGTGTAAAAATTTTGGATGTTCATTTGTGATTTATTATATATATATGTCTACTGATTGTTGGAAATGCCGGAAAAGGTGAAAGTAAAAATAGCACAAAGCCTGAAATTCTATCAAGCATATGCGAATTGCTGTGTTCTGTAAAATTGGGCTTATGAACTGAAGATGTTAATTACCTTATCTTCATTGTTTACAAGTGTAATTTTATCCTTAACAATGTTATAGAAAAAGTTTTGTTATTGACTCGGAGAAGGGAAAAATACTTAGCAGTTGCTGCAGTTCGCTTTGTTCGCACCATTCTCACTCGTCATGTAAGCTAATTCACCAGTAATTTTGTTAGTTATACTATTTTATTTTTCATTAATTTTATTATTTTCACTATTATGGAGTTTCTTTTTATTCTTCTTGTAGCATCTCAAAAGTTTTGGGCATGCTTTGCTCACCACAACACTAGTTGTTGGAATCGACTCTACCATCCAATTTATAATTTTTAAGAGGTATGTATATTTAATTTGCTAAATTTAAATTGCACATAATATCATTAAATTATTATCCCTTGCTTCCAATAATAATTTAGCTACTTAAAGTTATGTTTCTCTCCATTGCAACTTTTATTGTATATTTTATGTGCAAAAAAGTATGAGAGTGCCTTATGTTTGTATGTTAGTTAAGCAGATTATAGATAGAACCTGACAAATTTCATTTTGTGAAGTTTCTAATAGTGATTTCATCAAAATATCCAGAGTTTGATTGCTGCTTTTCAACTTAAGATGAAGATGCATACATGTGAATGTTCTCTCTTCAAAACTTGGAAGCAAAAACTAAAGTAAACGGACTTTATTAATTCTTCCTTATGAAAACTTTAAAGGCATTTTCCATATATAGAGTGATTGGTTTTGACTTTATTCCGGTAATTGAATAGTGTTTTATATGCAAGTTGAAGGCGGACTTTCTATGTTCATCTTGCTCAAAAGCTGCCCGAGTCTGCCTGCAGTAGGATAAACTAATATTTAGTTTTATATTTAGTTTTAAAGTTAAAATTTTCTGTAATTTAAATAATATTTTTTATTTATCCTTAAAAGTATATAGTTTAAAGTTTAAATTTCAAAAATAAAACATAATATAATATTTATCATAGAAATAAAAATTATTTAATTAAAATAATTTTTTAAAGGAAAATAATATTTATCTTAATGTTAAAATTATTTTAATACTTTTCATAAATATTATCATAAAATTAAATATAATTAATTATCATAAAGATAAATATTTTTTATCTATATATTTAAAATTTATTTATCCTTTCATAAAATTCGTAACACAATTTTAATTTTAATATTTTTTGTTTTAAATTCTAAATTTAAATTGATTGATTTTAATGTGTAGTATAAAGTTAAAAATTTCATGGAAATTTACTTTAAATATTAACTCAAAATAGATAAAAAATTAACAATTATTAACTTTATTAACATATAATTTTTAATTTTTTTAATTTTTGTCTTTTTAATTATAGTAAACATAAAGGTGATAAAAAAACACAAATTTAAAAATTAAAAGAGTATAATTAAAGGGTTAAAATTTAATGTTAAAATTTAAAGATGATAATCATAACTTACATAAACATTTAAAGAATAAAAAAAACTTTGGATCATAACTTACATAACTTACATAATACATAAATATATATCATATCATAACTTGCATAACTTATATAATACATAAATATATATCATATCATAACTTACATAAATATATAAAAATTACAGAAATTTGGGCAATACTATTGTTTTTCCCTACTCTTAATTATACTTATAAATAAACAACTTACCTTAATTAGTTTACACCCATTAGATACTTGATAATTGATATGTATTATCTATTTTAGTATAATGACATGATTTAAATCAATTTAGAACACTTAAGTAACCGTAATTTATTGTCAACTTTAGACTTCAAGAACTATGAAATGGATAAGAGTTGGATGAATTTGTCAAGGGAGAGCAACGACTATCGAAATGGAGTAAATTTTTTTTCTAAATTTTGCATTTCAAAATGCAAGCCAAGAGAATATGATTCTTTGCACGTGTAAGAAGTGTGGTAATATCAATTGGCATATTCGTGAAGTTGTCTACGAACATCTAATTGTTGATAGCTTTATTCGGGGGTATAAAAAATGGAATTTTCATGAAGAGTGTACACCTCGTAGAACCTCTTCAACAATTAATTCGGCTTATCCTCATAATGCTTACCATCAGTCTGTTAGAGAAAATGACATGGAAGGTATGTTGCGGGATGCATTTAATATACGCAGTCATAGTTTGCAATCGTTTCCACCTAAAATTATTGCATCCGATGATTGTGATATTGGTGAAAATGCTTTTACCAAAACGGGAAGAAGTGTACCTGATGAAGAGCCAAATGGAGAAGTGGAGAAGTTCTACAAGTTACTTAATGAAATGAATGAAGAAATTTATAAGGGATCAAAATTTTCGAAACTGTCCTTCTGCATTCGTCTTTTTCACTAAAATGTTTGGGAGGGTGGATCGGAAACTCTTTTACACTGCTGCTAGATTTTTTGAAAGATATGTTTCTGTTTGCAAAATCCCTCATCAATGCAAAGATATGAAGAAATTGATAAAATATTTAGGCCTTAGGTACAACAAAATTCATAGTTGCCTAAATGACTGTATGTTGTATTGGGGTGATCAGAAAAACCAAGAGTCTTGTCATGTTTGCAGTAAATCTCGTTGGATGAATAGGAATACAGAAGATGTGAATGAAGGTAAATCTGATGCACAGTTAAGAAAGAAGCCAATAAAGATTTTGCGATATTTTCCACTAACATCGAGGTTTCAAAGGCTTTTCATGTCGTCAAAGACAGTCGAGTCTATGAGGTGGCATCATGATCAACAAACCGATAATGGATTATTAAGGCATCCTGCGAATTCTTTAGCTTGGAAATCATTTGACAGTAAATTTTCAAGCTTTGCAAGTGATCCTCGGAATATGAGGCTTGGGCTAGCATCTGATGGATTTAATCCTTTTAAAATCATGAGTACTTCGTACAGTACTTGGCTTGTAGTGCTTGTTCCTTAGAATTTGCCTCAGTGGATTTGCATGAAGCAATATTCTTTTATCTTATCTATGATTATCCTTGGAGAGAAAGGTCCCGGGAATGATATTGACATTTATATGCAGTCACTTATTGAAGAGTTGAAACAATTATGGGTGGGTGTTGAAACATATGATGTCTTGAGAGAGGAGAATTTTTATTTACGTGCAACTTTGTTGTGGACTATTAATTTCATTTCCCGGCTTATGCCAATTTATCTGGTTAGAGTACCAAAGGACGTTATGCTTGTCCTTGTTGTGTGGCGCAAACATGTTCGAAGTGGTTATATAATGGGAAGAAGTTCTCTTATATGGGGCATCATCAGTGGTTAGATGGAAATCATAGATTTAGATTTCAGAGGACTCTATTTGATGGTATTGAAGAGTTCAGAGAAGCTCCTTAGCAAACCATTGGATCTGAAATCTTGTTCATGTTAAAAGATATCAATTTCAGTTATGGGAAGATGAATCAACCACCCAACACGCAAACAAAGAAAAGGCCGAGGGAGGCGTATGAGAAATGCAACTAAAAGTCATATTCTATAGCGGCGTTTTTCTACATAAACGCTGCAAAATTTAGCGGTGTTATTATAAAAACATTTTTTGCGGCACTTATCAAAATGCCGCAAATTATTTTAACGGCACTTATAGGGTCATAAAACGCCGCTAAAAACTTGTTTTGCTGTAATGACATTAAAAATACTTGTAATAATTCAAGGCATTAAATAAATTTTTTTGGTACAAAAGAAGGAATCATTCATCCGTAGAACGGGCCCCTCTTGCTGTGCTAACAAAGCTAACTCAGCATCTTGTCTTTCTGCCTATTTAACTTCTGTAATTGACATGTTTGGCGAATCACCTATATGTTCAACCACTATCTCTGTCGACACTCCTAAGGTAGTTGACTGTAAAACCAAAGCCTGACCAACATCTACTTCCATTGGAGTCTCTTCGGACCTTAGTTTCGTCGTTAAACGATGACTTTGGAAAGTTGGCTATCGCAAGATGCTTAGATTCCTTTTACGGTCTTCCTTACTAGTGTTTACAACTTTTTTTCCTTTCCATGCCATGCAGACGTGGTAGCTAGCATGGAAAACTTGATGTTGTCGTTCTTTACCTACCAAATGCCTCACTTGTATGCTATTAAATCTCCCTAAATCTTTGGGCCTATCATTATTGATTTCAACTTCTGCCATTTCCAACGTATTATTCTCCAATCCTTCCTTATTTAAATTATTAAAAATAGTAAACATGTTTTCTTGCCCCATCTCTCAACGTGGATTATGAGATTTATTTCCCAAAATTATTGGTTTCCTTTGTGAGCGTTGTACAAGCATCCACGGGCCAAAATTACCTCATTTGTCGCCTTGTCCGTCTTTTCACTTGTTGCCTTTGTATTTTTCGTTTGTACCGCCTCCGACAACTCTTCAAGGTTAGTCACCATTTTTTTCAAGACACAAGCCTCTGTGCGATGTCCAAAACAGCCACAAGAAAAACAAATATTATGAAGCTTTTCATATTCAATATTTTGAACGAAATTACCAATTCTAATTGATGGAATCAAAGGCTTGGACAGATAAATTTCAATATAAATTCTTGCAAACTTCCCCCTAGTAGTATAAACTGTATTAGAATCCAATTTGATGCGTCTACCAACAAGCTTCCCGACTTTAACTAGTACTTCTTCATTGAAATATTCCAAAGGTAAACCAAGCAATTGAATCCACACTGCTATGGATGCAACCGTTCCCATAGTCGGGTGAAAGTTCGGCTTCCATTTTTGTATTGTAAGATAATGATCCATAATCTTCCAAGAACCCGCCGTTATCACCGTCAAGAGATCCTCTGCGCTCAAGAATTTAACAACATAAAAATCATGTCCCAAATCAATGCAATCAAACTCCTCATCTAGATTCCACATAGTTGTTAATCGTTATATAAGGGCACTGTATGAGATCGACTTCCCTAACAACTTAATGATTGGAGCGTTTCTCCACGGTTTTCGTAGATTCCGTTTCCACTCTCTATCCACTTCCACCGTTGGAATACTTGTAAACTCATCAGAGAGCTCCTCCATATCTAAATTCGAGTCATCATCATCCTCTTCCACTGAGATGACTCCTTAGAATAAATCATTAGATACCAGTGGCTTCAATAGAGAATCCTTATAAGATCGAGACGGCGGTGTAGAAAAAAGATCTATTGCCTTAATCTTCTTGGTGCTACGTTCCAAGTGATCTTGTTCTTCAATAGAGCGTTCATCCATTTTTTCTAGGGCTTAAATTTGTAACACTTGAAAATATATTAAAGGTTATCAAATTAATTTTTACTTATTTGGTTAAAAATAATTTAATTTAATTCTAATAATATGTTATGTCAAATACTTTTAAAATAAAGCTGAAAAAAAATGAAAATTACAAAGTGTATATCAACCTGGAGATAGAAAACAGATATCGAAAAGCTTAATGAAAAGTAAAAATGAAAAGAATAAGAAAAAATGAAGAAACTAAAATACAAAAGAGATTTTTAAAATTATTAAACCATGAATTTAAAACCCAACCTGGGTCATTCGTCCAGGCTCGAAAATCTACTTAAAAAATAAAAGGGTTTGAACAAAAATATATATAGGTCAAAAAATTGGGCTATGAAAAACAATAATATTCGTTTTCTAAACGGGTCGAGTCTCAGTAAGACTTTTTGGTCTCCGACATGGATCAGCTTAAACTTTGTTGTTGTTGTTTTACTATTATATTACTATTATTTTATTATTATTGTTTGGATATTATATAAGTCTTATTTTATGGTTAATTTTACTATTATTTTAAATCCATTTACTTGCTAAATTAGAAATATATTAGTGTTATTTAATGTATTTCAATTTCAAGTCAAGTTCGAATTTTAGATTTTTGAAGCTAAATGGAACTCAAATCTAAAAATCGACCCAACCTGGTGGTAATCAAGTCTAGTCATCAGAATGTTAAATTGAAAGTGACTCACTCAGCCAACAATGTTACAAAGCTTAGAAGAACTGAAATGGATGTCTGCTGTAAAGGCCCTAGTGCCTCGTTTTGAGTTTGTAGCTTTTTGTTTTAGGTGCCAATCTAGTAATAGTGTATGGTCCATCACCTTACTAAATACAGATAATCCTTTGTTGTACGACATTCACAACTTGATTATGTACTATATTATTGATTTTAATTAATAAATAAGATATATTAAAAAATTGGATAAAAGTATCATAAAAGTTCCTATATCAAGAATTAAATTGTATCTCATTAAAAAAATGAGTAATTTTAAATTAGATTTGATCATGGGCCAGGTCGATGTCAAATTTTATACTCAAGTTTGACTCAAAAAATAGACCTAAAATTTTGCTCAAACTTGACCCAGATAAAAAAATACTAAACCCGAGCCCACCTGGCCTGCCCATATTGAAAATTTTTATATTATTTTTTATATAAAAATAAATTTAAAAAATACAATACATCAAATATACTAAAAACATTAAAATAAATATTTCCCAATAAATTGAAAATACATTAAAAAAATCTTTATACTTAAATAATACTAAGACAGTTACAACTTAGCAAGCAAATGCCTTTAAAATAGTAACAAAATTAACAATAAAATAAGAGTTATACAATTTCCAAACAATAATAACAAAATAGTAGCAATGTAATAACAAAATAGTAGCAAAACAAAGCAAAATGACAACAAACAGCAATAGAAATTTTTTTCTGGATTAAGTCCAGGCAAAAAAATCTTACCTTAGGTCCAACCCATTTCGAAAACGGGTGTTATTTTTTGTCCAAGTTCATTTTTCGGATCTATATTTTTGTCCAAACTCTCCCACTTTTTCGAGCGGGTTTTCAGGTCTAGGCAAATGGCCCGATCCATGATCAAACCTAATTTAAATTAGTTCTTGTAGTTAAATAAAAAAGCAAACTGATCATTTTTATTAAAGAACATATATTTTTACTATTAAAAACTGACTTGACTAATGAAATAACTAAACAATTATACATTGTATGCCACATGCACCTCATGTTGACATATATAAACTAATTTTTTATAATAAAAATAGAGAGATATTTTAAAAAAATGAACCAATTTACTCTAATTTATTTACTTTTGAATAAAAGACCAAAATATAAATTAACTTATAATACAAAAACTTTTTTTTTAGATCAAAAAATATTTTAAATAGAAAATTGAGAGTTCCAGTTCAATTTGACAATTCACCTAAAAAATACTAAAATTTATCGAAACAAGAGAATATGAATTTGAGTTCCTTATCTTTTATTTAAAAGTGAAAATAGGCTACAATTTTATATGAATAAAAAAAAGTACAAGGGATAAGATTTCTTAAAAAAAAAGTCCAAAATTGAGATATTTTATTTAAATAACTTTAGTAACGCCTGAACTGGATTTTGATAACGCTACAGAAAACATTTGGAAGAATATACTATCTAATATTTATTTTCTTCCCCAATACAATTTAATGTTATGTTTAAGTCAGCTCAGCCATTATTGTGAAATTTGGAAGGCCATTTCCAGGTTTCCAAAACCATTCCCTGATTATACGCTGCCTATTCTCCTCTATTTAATATCATATATGGAAGGTTTGGTGGTGATATAGTTGTTCCCAGGACCCAGGTTTCACTCTTGAAGATTGGATTCTCATTGGATTGCTTGGCTTCACCTTTGTTTTTTTTCCTTTCCTTCTTTGACGTCAAACACCCTCTAATCTAAGGAAACGTGTGGCCAACTTTCCTTTCCCAACTACCCTCTTCTTTTTCTAGTCTACCCAAGTTCTTTGAATTACCAGTAACATTTGTTTGATTTCTCAGTTGAAAAGAAGGGGAGAAAAAAATAGTTTGGGCTTTTCTTTTTTGAGTAGTTTTGTGTTATGGGGTCCATTCATACTTAACCTGCATTCTCCTTTCAAGTTGCCTCTCATTCTGTTTCACCAACAACACCGCACCACCAAACTTGATTCTTTTTTTCACTCATTGAGAGGTTGAAGTTTTGGCCTTTTCTTGTTTTTTTGATAGAAAAATAGCAGGACATTGGCATTGTGTGTTATTTGGTTTTTGAGATTTCTTGTATTTTTTGATGGCTTTGAAGTGTGTTCCGATCTTCTTTTGTTCTCAAAAGCCTCAGTCTCTTCTTGAGATACCAGCTTTGGGGTATAGCCGAGGTAGGATTGTGTTGGATTTGAGGCCTATTAGATTGGAATGCTGTGCTTTGGGTGCTTCAGCACAAAGTGCTATTTGTCTTGTTGAAGACGAGAAGCCTGGGGCCAAGACATCTCCCACTGGGAAGATTGATAACGATGGGAACACAATCTCAAGGGGGTTTCACAAGGACTTGAATCTTCTTCCTAGTAATCTAACTCGGTTCTAGTACTTTCAACTAATATTGGGTTTTAATTTTTTTTTTATAATTCTCTTCCTATAATTTAATTGAGTTGTTGAATGAATTTTAGATGTGATGGAAGCTATGCTTTGTTCTATAAATTAGCATTAATGAAATTATAGATGGAAATAATGTTCATTTCATTTTTTATTTTTGATGCAAATATTTTGATTGAGGTTGAAAAGAATCCTAAAATATGTTGAAGGGCAATGTAGATGGGTCCATTTGTTGTTCTAGTGTTTATAGCTAAATGAAAGGTTCTACTTTGAATGAGTTTGAATAAAGGACAGTTGGAACATTCGTTAGGATAAATGATGTTTCATTTGATATGTAGAATTACATTTATGAGGCCAATTATATTCAATGTCAGTTGTTTGAATGTGCTTCAAGGTTATGTAGCTATGTAAAGATAGAAGATGGCTGCTATTGTCTCCTGCTTGGAACTATTTTGGACTATTCGGTCCCATGGAACCGTTGGTTTAGCAAGAAAGTAAATACAAAATGAGATTCCTAGCTTGGCAGTTGAGATTTACTTTGTTGATGGCTTTTGATGCTTATGATCTTTAGTTATGTTTGTTTGAAGCCGGACATAAAAATTTTGCACTGAATCATGCATCGCTTACTTTTACGAACAACATCTTCTGCTAACATGTGTAGTTATGAGTAGGAGGAATATTCTTTTTTGGAACTTTTGAGTATCATGCGTAATGTCAACCCAATGGGATGGGATAGGACTCTCACGTGGATGAACTTGAGTTGTTCAAGGTTTGAATGACTCCCAAATGTACTCACTCCGCATGTGTACGGATAAAGGAGTATAACCGTTACGTGATCTAGGACAGGATTAATTCATACTTGGATACAATGAATATCTTTCCTATTCAGATGTAATTTAATTAGGTTGGACCGTGTACTTGAATGATCTAGTGATTTCATTGATCGTGGACGTGCTCTATAAATTTATTTCCAATTTTCTTGTATTATTCTTTTATAAGGTATTGTGTCTTATCTTTAATAACTTGGACCGTTACAGGGTTTTGGTCAATGCAATTTCTAAGATTGAATATGTAACTGTTTTGTAGAACCGCTGTCCAAAACCGATCTATCTCCATTTCCTGATGATGGTTCAAACTTGCGGGTTGCTTTTCAGGTCTGAAACTTATTTATTCTTTGATGGAATGTCCAACGTGTTTCTTGCTATACTTATGTCGGCTATTACTTATTTTAGGGAATCTCAGGTGCCTATGGCGAGGATGCTGCCCTTAAAGCATACCCTAATTGTGAGACTGTGCCATGTGACCAATTTGAAGCAGCATTCAATGTTCGGATGATAAGTACTTTAGTGGTATTTTTTTACTGCATGAACCTATGCTGAAATTTTCTCGGTTATATTGTTTTGTTCTTTTAACAGGCAGTTGAACTTTGGTTGGTGGATAAGGCAGTTCTCCCCATTGAGAATTCTGTCGGTGGTAGTCTACACCGTAATTATGATTTACTCCTCCGGCATAGGCTACACATCGTGAGGGAGGTACTGTTGGTTGTTAACCATTGCCTCTTGGCATTGCCTGGTGTTGAAAAGCAGGAAGTGAAACGTGTTTTAAGCCATCCCCAGGTTAATTACGTTCATAATCCAATATTGTTTTAGTTTTTTGTTTGTTCCGGAAGTTACCTTATCTTTCAGGATATACTGGTAAAAAATGTATTAGATCACTTAGGAATTTACTTTATCAAATATGCAAACTTCATGTTGAAGTTGGGGATTCAGATTCTTGAAGTCTTAGTGTTGCTCTTTTTCAGGCACTTGCTCAATGTGAGATGGCACTTACCAAAATGGGCATTGTTAGAGTCAGTGCTGATGATTCTGCTGGTGCAGCTAAGGTACATTTGAAGACGACCTCATACTAATTTGTCATTTCTTGTTTTATTTTTCATGATGTTCTACATACTAAGATACTTGAACAGATAGTTGCTTCGAGTGGAAGAAGGGATATGGGTGCAATAGCAAGTGCTAGAGCCGCTGCATTATATGGGCTTGACATTCTTGCAGAAAAAGTCCAGGTCAAACCTTCATTTTTGTTGCCCCTCTTTAGTGTCACATAGATTATTGAAGAAGACGAATGCTGGCTTCATAACAATGAATTGGTTTCGGTATCATAGGCTTGGAATAGATTCCTATGTTTGAGGCTTGTGTAAAATAGCATTTCCTCTTATTTATTTTATTTTTCTGACAAAGCCAATTTGGTTTGGTATAATGCATCAGGACGAGGATGATAATGTTACCAGGTATTTGGTACTCACAAGAGAACCCATAATTCCTGGAACTGACAGGCTTTATAAGGTATAACTCCTTGAACTTAGCCACTTCTATTTTATTTGATGAATCAATGTTTCCTTTTTGTTGATAATCTTTCACTTTGCAGACCAGCATAGTTTTTACTCTAGAAGAAGGTCCTGGCATGCTATTTAAAGCTTTGGCTGTGTTCTCCCTAAGGGGTATTAATTTGTCAAAGGTAATTATAACAAAGTGTTCATCTTTGTCTTGTATTGTAATGTGAGGAGACTTTGATTGTTATGTTGCCTCTTGGATCAATTTTCAGATAGAGTCTCGACCACAAAAAGGGCGTCCTCTAAGGGTGGTCGACGATTCTAACAAAGGGAGTGCCAAGTAAGTTTTTATATTCATTGATATCTACCATTGTAAACTGGATCTTAGTAAATTAATATACATCTGACGAGCAGTGGGTAATATTCCACTATTTTCCGAGGTGTCGCAGCCTAATAAATATGAATGGTTAAACAAGATCAAAAGAAAGATGTTAACAGCACTACCTTGAAATGAAAAATCAGGGCATAATAATACATTTGACATGGAGATTATCATAACAAACAAAAAAGTAAAATTAAAACTATTGATCTGGTTGATGTGTGGTGCCAGGTACTTCGACTATCTTTTTTACATCGACTTTGAAGCTTCTATGGCAGAACAACGTGCTCAAAATGCTTTGGAACATTTACAGGTCAGTTGTCTCACACTCTTTTATTACATCTGTAACATGTAATGGTCATATTTTCCTACCAGAAGCACTTGGAATCCATGTTTTTGTGCCAAGGTCATACATGTTGAAGTTTCTATTTTCACATCTTTATCTTGTTTGGATCCATCTCTGTTCTCATTTTATAGGAACTTGATGTCAGCTTAAGTAAACTGTTCAAAATGGCATGTGTCGAATAATGCTTGTATGTAATAACAACGTAATTCCACTTTGTAATCAACCACAATGTTTCAAAGATTATTCGCGTTTGCTTCTTATTAGCATATCGAGATCTCATTGGTGTGTCAACTATCTCCGCCTTATAATTCCTTGCCATATGGTTAAGAAAAAATGGAAACATAGGTTCTTCATAGACTATGAACGTACACTGTCATTTTTATTGCCATTCTCATTTCTCTTAATTCACACTCAGACTGTGAATCTGAAGATGAATTGTTTTGTTTGGCAGGAATATGCCAGATTTCTCCGAGTCCTCGGTTGCTATCCAATGGATGAAGTTCTATAGATGGATTACCCCCTGCCCTCCAAGGGAGAGTACATTTTGTCAATATATTTATTTTTCTGCCAAACCAGCAAGATGGTGACGGCTCAACCCCCACAGGCAATGTACATACAAGTCCTGCTGAAGATGGATGAAGAGTTTCCTGGAATATGTTGAAAGCTTTACTTTATTAGTTCAAAAGCTTCTTCGACATGATCCACTCTCTTTCTTTCCATTCTTTTAAGCCCCCATGGTGTTTCTTCATCCTCCTCAAGGATGCTGTGCCATGTGAAATTTCATCCAAAATCACAGTTATACAATTGATACCTATTGAGGTCCTTTTAAATCTTTGCAAATTAAGATTGGATACTTACAAAGTATATTTAGTTTTATTTTAAAGGGTAAATTACACCAACAGTAATTCAACAAAAGATATTAATGGTTAAGTTTAGGGCCACAATGATTAATAGAAGAGAAGCAGTTGATGTTGTCTGGACTAAATCTGCTATTTCCTCATCACAATGTAACCCAGAGTATGCTCCATATGAGAAAATGGAATGAACTGACCCATTGGAAATGATGCATGGCCTTAACTGTTATCATTTTATTCTGGTCAAATTTGATGTTCAGGTCTTTTGGAAAGTGAACTAATTCAATTATTTTAGTTGCTAACTTGCAGTGATGATGAATTGAATTTTTATATGATCTGCAGCAGGGCTTATCTTGAAGCTTTCTATTTGGGTAAAATGAACTGGTTTTTCATGTTTATTTGCATATGCAACTGTTTTTCTGAGATGGGAGGGGTCTGTTTTTATTCCATTTGGCTTTTTTAATGGTGTTTAGTTGGAATTTGATGCTGTTTTTACTGCTTTTTCATGATTATTTTTTAGTTATCTAGGCTCCATAATCTTAAATGTTTTCTTCAGAAATTAGGAGTTTCAAAGAATGTGCTGTTTAGCCAAAAGTATATTAGGATTTCAATCTTGTGAGTTTAGCCATCTTCACCTTCAGCACAATAGAAGATCCCTTTGTCAGTCGTTGTTTCATCATCAGTTGCTGCAGCAAAGTTTGTGGTGGCATAGTCGAGAAAAGTAAGGTTCCCTGTAGCAAAGAACAACCAAGTTGTTGCCCTGACCAACTCATCTTGGTACCGGGATAATCCGTAAAACCTTCTTGCTTCACCTCCACAAGCATCAATGGTGGTGTAAGTTATGGCTGTGAATCCGGTCTTCTTTTCTGTTATCTCATATATCTGCTCTGCTTTTTTAATCAATCTTTGTGAATATTCGTTCTCTTATTTAAATACTATTGAAGCTGCTGATAGTGCTGCAACAATTTCCCCTGCTAAATCAGAAGTTGTCTCGTTACAAACTGAAACAGGCTTCTTGTACCTCATGTCTTCAGTCCTTTGCCAACAATTTATATCGTTAGGGACCAGATTTTTAGTGTCATTACCTGCACTTCCAACTTAAATGCCCGACAACTTAAATCTTTAAATTGGCTGGGTTCACAATAGCACACCGGAATCATATCAACATCTCCAATTTTTCTCTAATTCTTTCTCTTTTTTTTCTTCTTCTTCTACTACTTAAACCCTAAACTCTTAAATGGGACTGTTAAACCTCATGCTAACCCTCAAAGCTGGCAGTTAGTGACAATAAGGAGTCCATTAAATGTCATGTCTGTCACTTTTTTTTCTTTTTTTACGTCTATAACGAAAAATGGTTAAAAAAATTGATTTGTTATTTTTCAAAAATTAAGTTACAAAATTGAAAGCAAAATAATTGTTTGTCAGTTGCATCAACATTGAGTGCCTGTTGTATAGTTTACCCTATTTTAATTCCATTACAGTTTCCTATCCTTTGCACAAGACTCATTTTACCTTCATCAGACAAGATATGCAGAGATGCCCCAATGGATCATCGTAACTGTATAATTGACAGATTTGGACTATACCATTATCAAGGCATGACGGTCCAAGTGCATCTTTTTATTGACCTCATCTAAAAAACAGGGATGTAAATCGTGAATATCATCAATCATAAGCATAACCTGCTGATAGCTATGCAACATACTAGAATCCACAACAGATACAAGCGGAAAACGGTTCAGGTCGCATAACAAACACCATATTTAACAGACATATCTGCTCGCTTACACAACAAGATACTGATTTATTCATATAGTAGCATTACTCTTTCTTAGTGCCTACTTGAGTTCCTTCAGAAAGTCCTCATTGTCAACCAGAACCTGCAGACGCAAAGCATAACCATATTATAAACTTTGTCAACATAAAAGGCTTCTTATAACACGAATCACTCAAAACAATGTTATGCTCTAATTCACGATCCAGTTTGGTTGAGACATGGATGCACCGTGACCATATGTTTTCATAATCTATCACTCAGCCGTCTTATCTCTCCTGATTCCTATTTATGATTCAACCTTGTAATCTATCACTCAGCCATCATAATCTATTATTCTTTATAAATTCTCATGAAAATAGTGCAGACGGAGAAGTTGCCAGTAGTACTAAAAGCTTACAGTTTTCCAGCCATCAGGATCTAGGAAAGAGGTAATTTTAGTGTTGATCCCAGGAATTGGCCCCGGTTTACGAGTAACCTTTCCCCCAAGCTCTTGTATAACATGTTCCACAACCTCGCCGCTTTTGTATACATCATCAGTGCTAATAGCAACCTGGAATGAGGAAAATAGTCACCCAAAAAGGACAGTGGAATCAGTAGTAACAGAGACTTTTATTTGCAAGGATATAGCTAAGTATAGAGTTAAAAACAGACCTGTGCATATGCATTTCCCTTGGTATATTCAGTCACTCCATAATTGTAAGTCAACTCAAGAACAGTAGTCTCATGTTCTTCTGCATACCCCATCATGGCTATGGAGTACTGTCAAGCACACGCAACAAAAACCAGAGTTAGGCTTCCCCTGCAGCTAGAATATAAGCTTTACATATCCTTCTAAGCTAATAATATAAATAGAAAAAGCCAAGTAGGACAGAACTTACCTTATATTCAGGCCTATCGACCTTCTTTACTAGCTTCATTCCCAACGCCTGCAAAGAAATAGACAGATAAAAGCAAGGCCATTACTAACTCAAAAAAAAAAAAAAACAGTTTGGAGCATTAACCACCAGTAATCAATTAGATCCAAAGACTGTTTATGACTAATTGACTATTCTCCAATAAATAAAATTTTCATCTAAGTGATTCATGCACTCAAAGTCTAGGCACAATGAATTTGCGTTCAAATTGAACAATAATATTAGTTAGAGAAACAAAAGTCAAGAAAAAAGGTTTTTTACTTGGCACAACCTTTTCATAGAACTTAACAGAACGGTCTAGATCCCCAACACGAAGCATTACTTGACAGAGCAGCTCAGGAGTAGAAGCTCTTTGGATGAGCTCAAAAATATAACCATCAGGATCCTTCACGAAAGCAATAACAGAAGATCCTCCTTTAACTGGACCAGGCTCTCTAGTAATATTGCCACCCTTTGCACGGATGTCCTCGACCATTTTGTAGACCTAAAATACAAAAATGGGAAAAAAAAAATCAGCATTCTCAATGAATCTTTTGTTTGAGTATCCAAATGTTTGAAACTTACATCAGGTGTTGCAATTGCAAAATGCCCAAAACCAGTTCCAATATCATACGATGTTACTCCATAATCTGTAGAGAAGAATAAAAGCTTTTAACTCAGAGATCAAAGAAGTTTACACTTTAGATTAACAGTGGCGAAGTATGCCACAATAGATGTAGCAGATATCTATAACATACATTGAATAAAAGGAATCGATATTTTAACTGTTTGACAAAAAGAAAAATTTGCAAGCTCCAAGCATTACAGATATAACACAAAAGCCATTTGCAGAAAATATTTCGCTATAAAAGTACAAGGATAACATAAACGTACTGTATGTTAACTCAACAACGAAATGAGACTCCTCTGGGCCAAACCCAAGAAAGGCATTGGAGTATTTCTCTTCAGGAATATCTCTTTTCCTCAACAATTTCATCCCAAAACACTCAGTGTAGAACCTAAATACAAATTTGTAGCATTAAAACTAAAAAAAGAAAGTGAAAATTTAAGAACACCATAGTTCTAGAATTAAAAAAGCAAATGTTACTTGATGGTACGATCAAGATCGCCAACACGGTACACGGCGTGAAGGAACCGACGCTTATCTTTCTTCGGCCATTCCAACAACTCAGTGCTGGGAACTGCAGCTGAACCCTCAGCCATCTTTCAACAAATCCGATTGCTGTGTAATCATTTGTAAAGTCAACCAAATGAATAGAAATTACATAATAAAAATTATCATTTTCATTTCATTTTTCAATTTTAAAGTAAAGATCAAACCTAAAACTTATTGCAAATATAGATCAAAACCAAAAAAAACTAAATCCTAAACCCAAATTAAAAACCCTAATTTGGATGGAAGAACTTACCAGCAATTACTAGAGAGAAATAGAGTGAGAGTGAGAGTGAGAGTGAGAGTGAGTGAAAGTGAAACGCCCTGTACAACGCAGTGTCAGCATTGGGACAAATTTATGAACTTTTTAATTTTTTTTTTCACTAATGTAACATGACAGTTACGAAGTGGTGATATAACCGACAAACACGTCTCTTAGTAGTTGCAGCCAACCAATCAGATATGTGCTTTTCTTCTTGTTAAAAACGGCAAGTGTTGTTGTAGACAATTTTGGCAGTTAATACGGAAGTCTAAATCACTAACGGATACTAATATAGAAACGTGGCGATATCCAAATCATTACCACCTATTGAATAAAAAAAATCAGTAATTGATAGTTGAAATCCATGGAACAGTTTTAAAAATTTTGGTTAATAGTTACTTTTTAATAGGTTTAAAATATGCAAAAAATTAATTATTAAATTTGCTCTAATAGATATATTTTACTTTTTTAAAATCATCAATTGCTTTGATAAAGTAAAAAATATCGATTATTCTTTTTAATATAATATCTTATTACAAAATGATGGATTGCAAAATAAGCTAGGGTGATTTCAAATGAAAGAGATAAGAAAGCAAATCATAGATTTGATTTTTTCTTATTTACTTAAAAACTTAAAAAATTAAAAAATTAATCGCTATCTATTAGACTAAAAAGTAAATTGATATTTTTAATAATAATTTATCTTGTTAAAATTAACGTCAATAATGGAAATAAAATGATCGCAAAAATAAGAACACACAGATTTTACGTGAAAATTCTATCGGGAAAAAATCACAGGCAAAGGAGAAGAAATTCAATAATGTTAAAAAACGAATGATACAACAGGAGTTTGACTATGTCTATTTAAAGGTTGAAAAACCTTATTCTAATCAATGTCAAATAGAATAAGTGTAGTTCTATACGGATTCTACTTGTGCATCATGGTCCGTACACAGATCCTTGTTTTGCCACTGTATTTTATTTCTTTAACAAGTGTTAAAAATTGAACATCGATAATGGCAATATAGAAAGATTGCAAAGAAAAAAAATATAAACACACAGATTTTACGTGGAAACCCTTTCAAGAAAAAACTATGGACAGATGAGAAGAAATTTCACTAATGTTGAATTCGAATGATACAAGAAGAGTTTCGACTACATCTATTTATAGGTTGAAAAAACCTAATTCTAATCAATGTCAAATATATTATGCTAATAAATACTAAATATATTATACTAATAAATACTACATCTTCTAGAAAGAAAATATATTTTGTTTAACTTGACTTGCAAGTAATCTCTTAGAATTTGGGTCATACAACTCTAACAATCTCCACATTGATACGAATTCTCAACGAACAAGTTCTCCACCTCTTTCACAAAACCCCTTAAAGATATTCTTCAACAATAAACACCAACCAAGTTTAAGCAATGCTTGAACTTGATTATAGGAAGTGACTTAGTCATCATATCTATAAGATTATCATGAGTACTAACTTTACTCACAACAATATCACCACGAGCAATAATATCACGCACAAAATGATATCGAACATTAATGTGCTTTATTCTCTCATGAAACATTTGATCTTTCGTAAGGAATTTGACACTCTGACTATCACAAAGCACTATACTGATCTGAAGGTCTTTACTAAGTTTATCAAAGAGGCCCTTTAACCCAATAGCTTATTTACAAGCCTCGGTAATTGCCATGTACTCAGCTTCAATAGTAGACAAAGCAACTGTAGTTTGCAAAGTGGCTTTCTAACTGATTGCGCAACTTCCAATAGTAAACACATACCCGGTGAGAGATATTCTTTTATTAAGGTCTCCAAAAAAATCAGAATCAACATACCCAATGATTCCATCTCTAGTTCTTCCAAACTATAAGCAAACATCAATTGTAATACCCCGAAAATTTTTACAGTAAGATATTATTTTTGATATAGTAAGGAAATAAAGTGACAAAAAGGAGAATTTTGAGCTATGACAACATTGGGAAGTATATTATGACATATTAATTCAAGAAAGGATTAAATTGTAAAAGTGACAAGTTTTGTTACCCAATAATAAATACTCAAAATTTGAGGGGTTAAAATGTAAATATGAAAAAGTTGAAGGATCAATAGTGTAAATATTTTAAGGGTTGAATAATCTAGAACCTAAGGAAAATGGATGAATTGGGACAATAGATGAAGAATTATGAGGGACCAAATTGTAATTTTACCAAATTAAGTGATGACTCAATGATGAAATTTTAGAAAATCTAAAGGGCAAAATGGTCAATTAGAAGAGAGAAATTTAGAAAATAATGATATGTTGGAGATATTTTAGATTAAATAAATAAATATTAGTTTATTATATTTTGATTTGATTTTTTTCTTAATGATATTTTATTATTTTATTTAGTGTATACATATATGTGGAAAGAAAGATGGAAGCCATCATCCCACCATTTTTACATGCATCAACGTGAGAAGAAGAGAGAAAGAAAGAAAGAAAGTTTTGCTTTCTTTACAATTTGGTTCTCACACCAAAAATTCACCATTTTCACTTAGAATTCAAAGAAATTTCCATAGCCACCAAGAGAGAAAATTGATAAGGAGACTATGGGGAGCTAGAATATCAAGTTAGATTCAAGAAATAGAGGCTGGAGGAGAGAAAAAATCAAGTTAAAGATTGAAATCAATAGAGCAAGGTAAGAACATCAAGATTTCAATATATTTTTGAGTTTGATATTATTGAAAAAGTATGAAATTGATGTTAATGTAGCGTTTTATTATATAAGGTTCTATGTTCTTGATATGTTAATGAAGAAAAATAAGAGAAAGTGATGGGAAATACTATAGAGAAAGGGAATAAGGGTGTTATAAATTTAGTAATCAACATTTTGCACTAAAACAGTTTTGGATAGAAACAATAGGTTAAATTTGAAAAATCACCATAAATCATGGAAATTGAATTAGAGGATGAAAAAAATGAAATTAAATCTTATTGAGTCTAGTTTCTCGTAAAAGAAATGGTGTAATCAATAGAATTGTAAATTATGAGATATAATAAATTTTGTAAGACAATGTCAGAAAGAATTCGGGTTCCCCTATTCTAACTTTGAAAAATCATTAAAAATTGTACAAAAATTATTATGAGTTATAATTTATATTATTATAATTCTTAATAAGTATATTTTAAAAAAGAACAAACGAGAATATCATTTGAATCCTGTACAAGAAGATAATTAATTTTTAGTGAAGAAGGGTCAAAACTGCCAGACAGCAGAACAAGGATGACTTTAAAGAATAAACTGTACTTATTGGCTAAACCAAAAATTATGAAAATTTTATGGTAAGAAGATATGTGAGTCTAGTTTCAGAGAAAATTTACAGATCTCAATTTTGAGTTCTTTATCTTAAGATATAATTAATTTAGTGACTATAACTCAAGTGAACAGCTTGTTATGAGTAAACAAGTAAATAGTGGTAATATATATATCAACGATGTGAAATGGAGTGGAGGAGGAGGAAAAATAATATATGTGAATATTCATCTAATATAATTTTATTTTAAAATAGCTAATTTACATGTTTTAGGTTTAGGGACTAAATTGATAAAAGTAAAATTTTAATGGTAATTTTGTAAAAATGTCAAAAATGGCCAAATTGCATGAAATGAATTGTTTTATCATTTAAATTAATAAATTGAATGAAATATTAATTTAGATCAAGATTTGGGTGGAAATTCAAGAAAAATGAAAAATTACCAAAATGTCCCTGAATTTTGATATTTCTGCAATTTAGCTTGATAAGTTCGTATAACTTAAATTATATTCTTAAATGCTTGAAATGTTTGTTATTAATGTGAATATGATTTGAATGTTCATTGTATGAAAATTGATGAAACATTGATATATTTGATAAAAAGAAAAAAAATCTCGGTTGAATGAAAGGAAAATTCGATGGATCTCTGAAAATGAATTGACGGTAAAAGGATCTAGCCCGGACGGGTGATCTTATCCTGATATAGCCCTCCCGAAGAATATGTGTGAAAAAAATCTAGCCCGGACGGGTGATCTTGATATAGCCCTCCCGAAGAATATGTGGAAAATGGATTTAGCTCGGATGGGTAATCTGGATTAGGGTATGAATTTAGCCTAGACTGGTAATTCAGATCCAAGCTTATTAGAGTAATTGTCGTTGTAGGGGATTTAGCCTGAACTGGTAATCCCGACAATACTCTATGAGTTTATATTACAGGGGATTTAGCTTGGACTGGTAATCCCGCTGTAAGAAATGAGGTTCGCATGAGTGTGCTCTCTAAATTGAAAAATGTGCGCACATGAAAATGAATTGACAGACCCGAATTTGTACACTAAAGTGTACCCTTGAAAATCCATCGAAATTCCGAGAAATTCAACGGGATAAAAAAATAGAAAATGATAAGTACATAAAATCATGAAATTAAACTTAAAATACATAGAAATGATAATAATTTGATATACTAAAATATGACATGGAAAATACATGTATGTGAAACTTGCTTGATAATTATGCATATTCAAGATTATGAACTGCTACTGGAATAAATATACATTGAACTTATAAAAAAATTATGGTACATGAAATATTGTCATAATGAATTGAATAATTTATATTTAAGAAGAAACAACAAGAAAATGATATGTATCATGACATGTAAATATGAGACTATCTTTGATACGTTGATACAAGGAAAATTATCTATATTAAGACGAGTAATAGATTTAAGTGAGACATGGCGAGAAAATAAGTTTGTCAATATTAAATTACGCTAACCAATGTTGTTGCTTGAAGTTTAGGCAAGTGCCAAATTACTGTTGAATGGTAATATGTTTAATTATAAGGTGCATTGGAATGGTAAGTGCTTAGATGAAAATATAATTGAGCTTATGAAAGAGTGGAAAGGTTTCAGTTATGCAATTTCTTATAAAAAGATTTGTTACGTGATACGCCCGTATGAACCCTGCACCTAATTCGGAAAAAAAAATTTAAATCTATATATATATTTAGGATTCTGCGAAAAATTTCCTATGATTTCGATTTAATCCCAGTAGGTTCCTAATAAATGTTTTGGGCTTCGAGAGCCCAATAGAGGGACGTTATGATTATTTTCAGAATATGAATAATAAATGATTCAAAATTAGTGAAAATGTTCAGTAAACTCTGGTAATGCCCGTACCCTATTCCGACAACAGATACGGGTAGGGGGTGTTACCTCGTAAGTATCTAAAAATCCACTGAACTACTTTCTAGTATTCTTTATCGAGATTCAGTATGTATCTACTAACTACACTTACTGCATATGATAAATCTGGACGTGAGCAAACCATAACATACATGAAAGATCTCACTACACTAGAATATAGAACACGTGCCATGTAATCTATCTCATCATTTGGTTGCGAACACAAAGCTGATGAAAGTCTGAAGTGGGTTGCTAAGGGAGTACTAACAGGCTTGGCATTTTGCATACTGAACCTATGAAGAACTTTCTCAATGTACCCTTTTTGACTTAGGTACAATTTACATGCTTTTTTATCTTTGAGAATCTCCATCCCAAGTATATTCTTTGTTACTCCCAAATCTTTCATCTCAATTTTTTAACTAAGTTGGATTTTGACCTTTCTTATCTCTTCTTCATCTTTGGTTGCTATTAACATGTTATCAACATATAGGAGTAGATACAAAAAAAAGAACCATCATTGTTTTTTTAAAAAAAACAAAACTGTCAAAGTTGCTTCTTTTGAAATCATAAGTAGTCATAAAAGAATCAGACCTCTTGTACCACTGCCTTGGTGATTGTTTCAAGCCATAAAGAGATTTTTTCAACAAGCAAACATAGTCCTCCTCTTTTGAGACTATAAAACTCCTTGGTTGTTGCTTGTAAATATCTGCTTCAAGTTCTCCACGTAAGAACATTATTTTTGCATCTAACTGCTTAAGCTCCAAATCATAGATGGCCATAATACCAAGCAAGGCTTGAATCAAACTATGCTTCACAATTGGAGAAAACACATCTGTGAAGTCTACACCTGGAATTTGACTGTAATCTTTTGCAATTAGTCTTGCTTTATATCTAGAATTTTCAATTCATGAGGTTTATTTTTTTCTTCTTAAACACCCATTTACAACGAACAGTCTTTTTACCCTTAGAAAGCTTCACTAGATCCTCTGTTCTGTTCTTATGGAGCGATTCCATCTCTTTTTGCATGACAAACATCCATTTTCCTAAATCTTTACATCTTACTGCCTCAGAATAAATAGATGACTCTTGATTTGCATCTATATCTTCAGTCATGCTTAAAGTGTAAGTAACTAGATTAGTCTCGGCATACCTCTTTAAAGGTTTAATTTCTCTTTTAAGTTTGTTCTTAGCAATAGAATATAGTGGTGAAGAAACAACTCTACTCTGAGTTTCTATACTAACATGAGGAGTAAACTCTGTTGTAAATTCTGGATCAATCTGTAGCTCCACCTGTTTCATATGTGTACCTGGACTTTACTGGTCTTTATTGGAAGAGTCTTTAAGAGATAAGTTAGGCAACATAGAAGTTTTATAAAAAAAATATCATCTCTGCTAATCACAACTTTTCTATTTTCAAGACACCATAACTTAAATCCTTTAACACCAGCCTTATAATTAAGAAAAACACATTTAATGGATCTAGGTTCTAATTTCCCATTATCAACATGAGCATACATAAGATACCCAAAAATCTTCAAGTCAGAATAATCAACAGGATTACTAGACCATACCTCTTGTGGAGTCTTTTTCTCAATGGCAATGAACGAAGATCGGTTAATAAAAAAATGCAATAGAGGTCACTTCAGCCCAAAACGACTTCGGTAAAAAATTATTTGACAACATACATCAAACCTTTTCCATGATTGTTTTATTCATCTATTCTGCAACACCGTTTTGCTGTGGAGTATGATGAATTGTCAAGTATCTCACGATATGTTCTGATTTGCACAATTCATTAAACTTATCATAACAAAATTCCAAGCCATTATCTGTGTGGATATGTTTTATCTGTTTTCTTATCTGTTTCTCGATCATAGTTTTACAAGCCTTAAATGTGGAAAACATATCACTTTCCTGCTTTAGGAAGAATGCCCAAACCTTTCTGGAAAAATCATCAATGATCGTCAGCATATAATTAGTGCCACCCCTCGAAGGCACTCTAGATGGTCCCAAAAGATCAGAATGTATATAATTTAGCATTCCCTTTGTGTTATAGATTTCTCTAGTGAATCAAACTCTCTTTTACTTCTAAAAAACATAGTGCTTACAGAACTTCAATTTGTTAATGTCTTGTCCATCAAAAAGTCCTCTTTTGCTCAATTTTGTCATGTTGTTCTCACTCATATGCCCTAGACGTATATGTCAAAGTCTAGTAACATCATCATCTGACAAGGAAGAGGAAGCGACGACTGCATCACCAGTAACACTTGAACCTTGCAAAACATATAACTTGACAGTCTTTCTTTGCCCTTTCATCACAACGAGAAAACCTTTGCTAATATTCAGAATCCCACTTCCAGTTGTGTACTTGTGCCCCTTTAAATCAAGAGTACTCAACGAAAACAAATTTCTCTTCAATTCTGGTACATGTCGTATGTCATTGAGTGTTCTGAAGACCCCATCGAACATCTTAATTTTTATCGTAGCAATACCTGCGATTTTATATGAAGCATTATTTCTCATCAAAACAACACATTCAGACACTATTTCATATGTTGTAAACCAATCCCGACTAGGACTCATATAGAAGGTGCAACCAGAATTAAAGATCCACTCTTCACTCATTTTAGGGTTGTTAGCAGAAGTAACTAGAAGTTCACCATCACTGTAATCTTCTATAACATCAGCCTCACCAGATTTTTCTGGTTGTTTTCCCTTTTGATTCACTGCCTCCCTTTTGATCTTATTCTGTAACTTATAGCACTCAGACTTAATGTACCATTTCTTCTTGTAGAAGTTACAGGTTTTACCTCTATTTGAAGATCTCAATTTACCTTTAGATTTACCGTGAGGATTTCGTTCATGTGTTCTCCCACGATTATCGTCAATATTTCATTTTTGTCTCCCACGAACAATGAGACCCTTTTTCTAAGAGTCGGATCCAGACACAAGATGTTTCATCTTGTCATATAATGTTAAAGAAACATAAACTTCATCAACTATGAGAGATTTGCGGCTATACAAAATCATATCTCTAAAGGTTGAATAAGACGGAGGCAACGAACAAAGTAGAATTAACCCTAAATCTTCTTTATCGTACTGGACCTCCATGACCTCTAGGTCTAAGAGAATTTCTTTAAACACAGTTAAGTGTTCGTGTATAGACGCGCCTTTCTTCAAACGACGAGTATAACAACGCTGCTTTATATGCAACTTAATAGTTAGGGTTTTCGACATGCATAGCTGCTGCAACTTTGCCCATAATGCAGTGACAATCTTCTCCTTCATCATGTCTCATAGAATTTCATTCAACAAATGCAGATGTATTGTATTAAAGCTTTTTGAACTTTACGTTTCTTCTCTCTATCCGTCAATGTTGAAGACATCTTATCTAACCATAGTAGGGTATCCTCCAAATCCATCTGCTTAAGAATTGCCTACTTCTTTATCTACCATAATAAGAATTTGGTGTTGCGATCCAATAGCGGAATATCATACTTCATTGTCGACATTACTATAATCGAAAACAAGCAACCTGAAAAGCTCTGATACTAATTTGTTAAAAATTGAACATTGATAATGGCAATGTATAAAGATCGCAAAGAAAAAAATAAAACACAGATTTTACGTGAAAACCCTTTTGGGAAAAAAACTACGATTAGGGGAGAAGAAAATTCACTAATGTTGAATTCGAATGGTACAAGATGAGTTTCGACTACATCTATTTATAGATTGAAAGGACCTAATTCTAATCAATGTCAAATATATTATGCTAATAAATGCTAAATATATTATACTAATAAATACTAAATCTATCTGTTAAAAAAATAATAAATCTTCTAGAAAGAAAATATATTTTGTTTAACTTGACTTGCAAGCAATCTCTTAGAATTTGGGTCATACAATTATAACAATAAGGATTTGGATCACACAACTCTAACATATCTATTTTTAAATAGAGGGGGCAAAATGCAATTTAAGCCCCTATTAAACTTTAGAAGAAATGATTTTTCATTTCATTTCAAAACAATATTGAATAATAAACCGCAAGAGTTAGGTGAGATGACAAGTGTATTTCCTACCTTAACCAGTGGTCGAAGGTTTGATACTCGCCTTGAATATAGAGCAGCTTCAAAACTCATGACCAACATCTACCCCTATATAGACTAACTTTGATTTTCTCTCAAACAAAATGACAAGCAATTTATATGTGTTTTGTGCGTTCATGGAAAACAGGATTGGTAGCAATGTGAATGGCCGCATGGTTACCACAATAAAGAGCAACATGAGGAACCGGAACCCGAAAATTAGATAAAAGAGCAGCTAACCAAGTAAGCTCGCAAGTAGGTAAACCATGGCTTGGTATTAAGCTTCAGCCGAGGACCTGTTAATAGTTTGATTATTAATTATTAATAGTTGGTTGTTTCAGTAGAGGACCTGCTAATATATGTTTTTGCTTTAATTATCAATTAAAATTTTAAATTTTTATTTTTTTCTAATATTTGATTAATTAAGAAAATCTTTTAATAAAAATAAGCTATCGAAAAAAATTAAAAATTTTTACAGCACTTAAAAATTATATTAGCTACGATACTAAAATTATAATAAATATAATAATCAATAATTTTATTTATTATTTTCAATGAATTATTGTTGTAATAGGCCAATTTTGGCCTGGTTAAAATAACCATGTATACAGCCCAAATAAACTAAAAACGAGGCCCATTAAGGCCCAAACCAATACCCTGTACAGCCTAAAATTTTTCAAAGAACAACAAACCTTAGCAGCTAGTAGAAAAATGTAACAGCCCAATTTTCAGTAGTGTCAGAACAGTAATTTGAGATCACTAAATTTGATGAAAAAGTTAAAAAATTTTATTAATTAATAATTATAAGTTAAACGTGATTTTAGAAAATATTTTTGAATTAGTGAATTTTGTGATTAAAAGAAATTATTAGGTAAATTGGGTCAAAAATGAGGTATCGAGACCTCGATATTATAAACTGAGCAGTAAATATTTTTATAAATATTTACGGAGTGTCATTAGGGTAGTATTAAAGTTTCATTAAGAAATTTTAACGTTTCGATGGTTAATTGATTAAAAAGGATCGAATTGAAAAAAAATAATAAAATAAATTTCTGGGACTCCGTTCCGATAAATCAGACTTGTAAATATTTATTATAAATATTTACGAAACTAGTTGTGTAGTTAATCATGTTTTGATTAGGTGAAATTGACTTAATTAGGAGTTGCTGTGAAAAAGGACTAAATTGAAGTACGGGGTATTTGCCGGCTTATTGATCAGGCACTTATGTGCCAACTACTGTTACTGTTACTGATTCGACACTTTGTGTGTCGAATACTATTACTGTTACTGTTACCGATTCGGCACTTTGTGTGTCGAATACTGTTATCGTTACTGTTACAGATTCAGCACTTTGTGTGTTGAATACTGTTACTGTTAATGTTACTGCTACCGTTACTGATTACTGTTTACTGGTGCGTTTGGTTGGAATCCGTGTATCCGCCGAGTCTGAGTTAAGTTAATAGGGGCAAATGAAATAAAGTTACTGATAAAACTAAATTATCTGAATGATATGACATATGTGAAAGGTAGGAATTATGATTCAAGAAACAGATAAGGTTAAATTTTATGAAATAGATTTTTGACAATACGAAATGATGTAAAAAAATGAGAAGTGAAAATGAAATAATTAGAAATAGTGAAATAATACTTGAATTTAATTGAATACAAGTTATTGAAATTTATTTATGGATTTAATGTATAAATTGAGTGTTAAAAGATTATAAATGTAAAATTGATTATAACTGAATGAATCGAATTGAAAGATAATTATTATTGTTGTTGTTGAAACAAGTAGATTTAATGTATTAAATGTTTATTGAAAGATTAATGGTATAAATTGTATTAAGAAATAGTGTATGAGTTAATTTGAATAAAATTTTATACAAGATTTGAAATATTACTTATTGTTATTAATGATCTACTTGATTTAAAGTATGAGATAATTAATGAATAATTGTAGATATAAATTGAATGTATATAATTTATCGATTAATGTTATAAATTTGAATTATGATAATACCACTGAGTATTACCATGCTCAGCGTACGGTTGTTTCCGTGCGCAGGTTAGTAGAAAATCAGTGTTGGTCCAGCATCCAAAGTAATTCCGACCTCAGAAAAATTTTAGTGATGTACCTTTCTTTTGATAACGTGGCATGTACCTAAGTAATGTATATACTTAAGTGATTTATAGAGATTAGTCATTTTGAATGTTTGTATCTATGATATTGCTAAAGGAAGATGTGTGAGTATGTGATAATGTTTGGCTTTTAAAATGGTTAAGTATGAATATGTTTGGTAATATGTATATTTAGATGATAAATCATGCATGGAAATCATGAAAGAGTAAAAGTTTGCAAAGAAACAGATTTCAAGCAGCTACAGTGATGTGACTTTGAAAAATCACCTAGGATAGTATATAATGAGTTAGAAGGTGAATAATATATGGAATTAAAGCTGTGTCTATTTTCATGGAAAAATATCAGTTTAACAAAAAGGAGTTTCATATTTTAAGATATGTGAATTTTCGTGACACAGGGTCAGAACAATTTTTGGTGTCCCCTATTTTGAGTTTAGAAAATCATAAAAAATTGTAAAAAAATATTTATGAGTTTTATTTTACATGCTTAGATTCCTTATTGTGTCTATTTTCTGTAGAAACAAGTAATAACTTCATATGAAAATCCTACAATGAGAAAATTTATTTTTAGTGACAAGAGGTCAGGACAGTTAAGTGGTGAATCAGGGGAGAATTTATCTAATAAACTGTATTAATTGGCTGAACTAAAAAATTCTAAAAATTTTATGGTAAGAAGATATATGAGTCCAGTTTCAAGAAAAATTTACGGAATTAAATTTCGAGTCCTGTAGCTCAAGTTATAATTAATTTAGTAACTGCTGCACAATTAGACAGATTTGCTATAAATAGTGAAATAAATTTTCAAACAAGTTTTTATACTCCGAATTAGTAAGATAAGTTAAGTAACGCCTCGTGCTCGACTCCGGAAACGGTCTCGGGTAAGGGGTGTTACAAAAAATCAGCAGCCGCACCCCACGCACGTCGTAGTAACTGCCCCACGTTCAGCATTCCGCACATCACCCAGGTCGCTTCACCCACGATCAGCAGCTCCGCATAACGCCGATTCCACCTGCAAACCACGGATAGCAATAATACAAAAATGTAAAAGATGGGGTTTTGTCCATTATTTTTAGGCTATATAAAGCCAAATAGAGATCTGTAAAAGGGATTACGAAATTTGTATAAAAAAAGGGATCATTGAGAATACAAAAGCAGAGAATCGAATAGGTTTTAAAAGGTTATTGTGCTTTTTTCCTTTCTTCTTTTTTCTCATTACTGTTTATATGTTCGTTACATTTTCTTAAACGAAGAAAAGAGAAAGAGTATACTTACCTACGAGAAAGAAGTCCTGTTTGCTGTCCGAATCAGAGTCGAAGGGAGGCCTTAGATCCGTTGTGGTGATTGCGGCGGCTAGGGGGAGGGTTTGGGTTAAAGAAACCCTAACAGAGCACCTCCCCATTTTTTTCCTTTTCTTTTGTTTAAAACAGAAAAATGAAATTTATTTTAAGGGAAAAATAAAATTTCTATTTTTATAATGGAAGCAAAACGACGCCGTTCGGTGATGAGGATCCGCGCGCCAACCCGACCTGGTCCCAGGATCCGCGCATTTCTTCAAAATGGGCCATTTGCGCATTTGGTCCTCTATTTTTTGGGGGTGTTTAAATCAATTTTTTTTTTAAAAAAAAATTCGGCCACATATTTTAATACTGTTTTAATTCAATCCATGTTGCTGCGCGAAACTTGGGCGATTTGGATAAATTACCCTTTTGATCCTTCTCCTGTTGTGCGCATTTTAATTCAGTCCCTTTTTGTGTTTTCTATTTTTAAATTTGGCTTTAAAATTCCGTTTGTTTTCAATTTATTCATTAATCTGTTGTTTTAATTTTTTTATATTATTAATTTTATTATATTGTATATTATTATTATATCTAGATATACACGCATAGGTATGTTAATATATATATGTTTTTTTAAATGTTTTTAAATATATACATATTTTATATATACTTTATTTTCATAGTTTATATATATATGTATACGTACATATATTTATATTTTATAACATTTATATAGTTTTTCATATTTTATAATCCATATATATATACATTTATTTTTATACATATATATACATATTTTCATAATTTATTAATATATTTTTACTTATATTTTTTTATATTTATTTATTTATTTATTTATTGATACCTATACATATTTTATATTTTATTTCCATAACTTTTATATACATGTTTTAATATATGCATATACATATTTTTAAAATCTACTTATATATCATATTTTATTTTGTAAATACATATACATATATAATTTAAATTAAAGTAACGGTTTCATGTTATGCATTAACATTTTTTAAGAAAATATCTTGGTTTTGTCAAAGTATCAAAATCATCATATTTTATAAATTTTCAAGATATTTGGCATTCATGATTCTCGAGAAAGATCGTGTCCTAACTTACTGGATTGCGATTATTTTTCGATGAATTTAAAAAGCCAAGTATTTATTTTGTAATAAATTCACACAATTTTCAACTAAAAGTTTATTCTCGGGAATCCAAAAATGTCGGGTCCTAACTTACTGGTCATGACATTTTGTCATCTCGAAATAAGAATTTCTAAAACAAAAGGCAATATTCCGTATTTGGGAAATTCGAGTGATCGTGCCCTAATTTACTGGGTTTCGATTTTTCTCCTTTAACCCAAGCAATCGAATATCATCTTAAATTTTAAATGCATGAGTTTTAAAAATCACAAGACAAACTTGATTTTGAAGATTTAAAAATATTGTGCCCTAACTCATTAGGTGTGATGTTTTATTTCTTTGAAATAAGAATGTTTTGTTATTTTAATTCATTCACAAGTAAAAGGTTTTCTTTTAAAAAAAATTTCAAATTTTTCGACACCAAGACATTAAACAATCAATTCGGTACCGATTTTGGGCGTTACGAGGGTGCTAACCCTTCCTCGTGCTTAACTGACTCTCGAACCTATTTTCTCAAATTTCACATACCAAAATCGTTTTAAGGTGAGCCGATCACACCTCAATCAAGGATCGGTGACGACTCCAATTTTTTGTTTTTAAAGTTGACAACTAAATTTTTGTTTTCAAAAAATGGTTTCGATAGCTTGGCGACTCCACTGGGGAATGGTTAGAGAGTCGAGCCGTAAATTGATTAATTTTTGTCTTTTGGTCGAAAAATTAAATTTTGTTTTAAAATTCATGATTTCCCCTTTGCATTCATTGATTTTCATTGTCATATGTTTGTTTGATTGGCTTAAGTCTGTTAGCTTATTTGCATTTTTCATTTCATAAGTCGGTCATTTTTACCCTTTTAAGTGGGAATGAGAAGCTAGTCCTTCGTAAGGTTTTCACCTCCGTATAGGATAGTGGATCACTTTGGGGATACATCCGTACCTATGCCTCCGTAAGATCTACGTCTCCGTATAGTCATAGGGAAATGTATTTCTCTGAATCGAACTCGGTGTATATGAGCCTATAATGGGTGAGGATCGAGGAATTTGCTGGTTCAGGTACCCTTGCCCTAGAAACCAAACCACATATAGTAAACTTTAGAAACTCACTAGAAACTCACCCTAGGTAGAATTACTCTTAACCTTAGTAGATACCTAATTAGGAGTTTTTACTATTTATTGGTTGTATTATATTTAATTGCTACTGACTTGTTTTATGTTTTATTCTGATTACATGGCATTACAATTTCATGGCATTGCACTATTAAAGGCGTTGATTCGTATTCGGTTGCTAGATAGGAAGCTTGTCATGGGAAATGTGTTTCTTGATAGAGTGGAGGACAATGCGGCTGTCCGAACTTGGTCCGAGTTTACACAGCGTGAAAAATGTGATAGTTTGGCCAAATGATACGTATCAGAATTATGGGACTTCACCCGGGTTAGTGTAACCCAGAACAACTTGTAGGAGTTGAAAGAAATTTGGGAGCAGTGGAATGATGAGGTTAGACAGTTATTTTATTCAAATTATGGGGATTTGCCTTATTTACTTGCTATGAAGGTAGACAAGCATTTGTTTTGAGCTCTTGCCCAGTTTTGGAATCTAGCTTACAGTTGCTTCACATTCGGAAAGGTCGATTTGGTGCCTACAATAGAGGAGTACATGGCCTTACTTCGGTGCTCGAGGGTTCAAGTAGACAGAATTTCTTCGAAAGCGGTAAATGTACCGACCTTTTTGAGGAAGTTGATGAATATAACTGGGATGAGTGAGCAGTGGGTTACAGCTCGGATTAAGCAAAAGGGGGATAGCAGGTGCATTCCTTGGAAAAATTTGAAGGACCTCATTCTAGCGCACCCCGATCTGAAGAAGAGGGTAGATATGTTTGCTTTAAGTATATATGGTTTGGTTGTGTTCCCTAAGGCTTTAGGACATGTGAACGAGGCGATCACTGACTTATTTGGTCAGCTTAATAAGAGAGTTACACCAATCCCGGTAATTTTGGCAAAAACCTTCAGGTCACTGAATGCATGCCGAAAAGCAGGAGAGGGTAGATTCATTGAATGCGCGCAGCTTCTACTTGTATGGTTCCACAGTCACTTTTGGAATGTTGATAAAATTTCATATTGGGTTTTCTCTGAAAGTTATTCACCATTGAAGAAGATAGTGGCTACACCAAGGAGGGATGTCATCTCGGATGAGAAATGGATGTTAATTTTTCAAAGTTTACAAGAGGAGGATATTGAGTGGAGAGCTCAGTGGTTGCTTCCGGACGAAATCCTAAATCAGTGTGGGGATTTCGACTGGGTTCCTTTGCTTGGAATTTTGAGAGCTGTTGGTTATGCCCCATTGCTAGTGTTAAGGTAATACAGGTCAAGGCAGTTTGTGCTTGCAACTCAGGGACTGGCTGAGTGCGAATTCTCGTATAAAGATGATGGTTACAAAAAGAAGGCTCGTGAGATAGCCAATGCATGGAATCAGACTTGTCGAATGAAGAGATTAGCTGTGGGTCCAATGACAACTCCCGAGTATAACGAATGGTGGGTTAGGAGGATTAATAATAACATTCCTGAGCCAAGTTCAAAAGATAGAAATTTGATAGAAGAACACTTGCGGGTCATCCCTTCTGAGCTGGAAATCATAAAGTAAGACTTTGAAAGAGGAAATGCAGAATTAGAGAAGAAAATAGAGCAAATGGAGGACGAAAAGGTGAATTTGAGACTGGATGTAGATGTTTAGAAGCTCGAGGCTGATAAACTAAAGAAGGGGAAGAATAAGGTCGAAGAAGAACTAGATAGCTTAAAGACGGATAACAAAAAGCTGCGCTTGTCAATGAGAACTGTCGGGCTTGGAAAGACGTCAGAACAGTGGCGTGAAGAAATTTTAGAAGAAAGAAACAAGTCAGACCAGTAGGAAAGAAAATTGCAAGAACTGCAAGCACGAAATGAGGCCTTAGAGAAGAGCTTGTCAAAGAGCCAAAAGGAAAAAGGCAAATTAAAGGAAAGAGTGGTTGAGTTAGAAGGGTCTCTTCGTCAGCACAAAAGTTGAAATTCTGTAGTAGAGCTAAAGGTAAGTCTAAGCAAGATTGAAGACTTGAAGAGCAAAATAGAAGAGTTAGAGGCAGTATTGCAAAATTGTGAGGTTCGGATTGAGCATCTAGAGATAAAGGAAGGTCTTCAGAATGAGCAACGTCAGAATGAGCATCTAGAGATAAAGGAAGGTCACCTACAAACTTTGGCAATACAAGTTGACACGTTGAGTGTGAAGTATGAGTTGGAGTCAGATCGAGGACAAGAATTAGCCTCGTTGCTTAAAAAAATTAAGGTCTTAAGTCTTAGGGCAAAGCCTTATTTGTAGCACATTCTATGTAAAGAGATTTATTTTCTAATAAAGTTTTCTGAAAGTAATTGAAATTAAAATTAACGCATTTTTACATTCATTTTCATACGCCGCATTACATGCATTAAAAACTATTAAAAGGTTCTGATTAAAGTCATTCTTCAGTTAACCTGGAATCTAACCAACCAACTCAACACCGTTACGGTACAAGAGTGAAATAAAAAAATATGGACCAAAGATTAGAAAAGCTTGATCAGTTCCAAAAAGAAATGCAAGATCAACTTCAGTAGCAGATGCAGGAGCAGCTAGAGAAGACTCAGCAAAAAATGATGGATAAAATGATGGAATCTCAAGGGAGTATGATGACCAAGTTAACGCAATTGTTGACTAAAGGGAAAGATAAAGGAAAGAGCCCTATGGTTAACGTCGAACAAGAAGGTGATGACGAACCCCTATATCCTCCAGGCTTTACTCCTCCGCATGCACAGCCCCAAGTTGAAGTTTACCCGCGTAAATCTTCTGTTACAATTAGGCCCCAACAGTTTCAGGCTGATATTTCGAGGTCAATGAATTACCAAGCTGGATCAGGCTCTAGCCCTGAGAATAATCTTGTCACTCCTATTGTTCCTGATTTTGATGAGGCGGTTGAAAAAGAGAAAACAAAAGAAGAATTACCAAAGCAGTTAGAGGAAAGATTGAAGTGGATTTAAGAGAAATTCAAAACATTAAAAACTACTGAGAGATGTCATGGGATTGATGCTAAGGATTTAAGTTTGGAATTGGATTTGGTGCTCTCTTACAAGTTTAAAATGCCAGATTTTGAGAAGTATAATGGGACCACTTTCCCTGAGGCCCACATTACCATGTTTTGTAGACAAATTGTTGATAGACTGTTTTTAGGATAGCCTCACGGGGGCAGCGTCTAAATGGTATAATCAATTAAGCCGTGTTAGGATTAGTTCCTGGAGGGATTTAGCACAAGCTTTTATGAAACAGTACAGTCATGTGGCAGAAATGATTCCTGATAGGATTACTTTGCAAAACATAGAGAAGAATTCAAATAAAGGTTTCAGGCAGTATGCTCAGAAGTGGAGGGAGGTTGCAGTTCAGGTCCAACCACCGCTCCTTGAAAGAGAAATGATAATGCTCTTTATTAATACGCTGAAAGCCCCATTCATTACACATATGTTAGGAAGTGTCACGAAAAGCTTTTCTGACATAGTCATGAGTGGTGAGATGATTGAAAGTGCTATAAGGAGCGGGAAGATTGATGTTAGAGAGAACAACAGAAGGCAAACCTCGAAGAAAAAAGAAAGTGAGGTAAGCAACGTGAGTACATACAACAAATCGATTACGGTGAATCGGCCCAGAAAGGTAGTGATAAGTCAACAGGGTTCATCAAAACAGGAATCTGGTGCGAGACCAAGTACTGAGAGGCCTCAGTTCATTCCCATTCCTATGTCATATAAAGAGTTGTATCAGAATTTATTCAGCGCGCACGTTGTTGCCCCATTTTACTTGACCCCTTTATAGCCTCCGTATCCCAAATGGTATGATGCGAATGCACAATGCGATTACCATGTAGGAGTTACGGGGCATTCCATAGAACATTGTACTGCTTTTAAAAAGCTTGTTAAAAGGCTCATTAAGATGGACGTTGTCAAGGTAGATGATTCATCAGGTACGAAAAATTCATTACCTAATCATATTGATGCTAGGGTAAACATGATGGGTGAAAGCATGGGAAGAAGGGTCAAGGAGAATGTTGCTGAGGTAAAAATCCCTTTGAAGAGGGTTTGGAAAGAAATGGGTGGGAAGAGGGTTAATCATCTCGGATTTAGTGAGAGGACGTGAGACTCAAAATTATTGTAAGTTCCATCATGAGGTGGGACACGAAATTCTGAGATGTGAGGAATTTAGGGCTCTAGTCCAGAGCATGATGGATAGTGGAGAAATATAATTTTTGAAGAAGAAGAAGGAAAATGAAGTATATGTGTATCAGAGTCAGTGACGAGGATTCCGAAGGTTAATCATCCTGTGATTATCATCTCGCGCCCTAAAGTTAGTGAGGTTAGGACACAGGTGACACCGAAGATTGTAATTCAGAAGTCGACAAATTTTTCATATAAGGACAACAAGAAGGTCCCCCTAGAATTATGAGTGCAATGCAACAGTTTCGGGAAAGGAAGCTTCAGTTAGTGTTGTAAAAGAAAACCAAAAGATAGGTTCTTGTACGAATACTGAGAAGTACTGCAGTTGGATAAATGCCCAAGCAGAATCGGCGGAGGGAAAAGTTCTGGCGGCAGAGCAAAAAGAAGAGAGGCCATTGATTAATGAGCCAATAAAGGAGGAAGAAGCCACTAAGTTCTTGAAATTTTTGAAGCACAGTGAGTATAGCATGGTAGAGCAGCTGCATAAGCAACCAGCTCATATATCTGTGTTGGCCTTGCTCATGGGGTTCAAAGGTGCATCGAAATGCGTTGATGAAGGTGTTGAACGAAACATATGTGGCAAGTGATATTTCTGTCAACCAATTGGATCGATTGATCAACAATATAAGCGCCAACAATTTTATCTTTTTCAATGATGACGATATACCATCTGAAGGTATGGGGTCCACTAAAGCTCTACACATTACTACTCGGTGTAAAGGATATATGCTGCTAGGAGTTTTGATTGATAATGGATCCGCATTAAATGTACTGCCCTTATCTACTCTGAATAGACTACCTGTAGATAGCTCACATATGAAAACGTGTCAAAATGTGGTAAGGGCGTTCGATGGAACAGAAATGAAGGTTTTGGAGAGGATTAAGATACCGTTGCAGATTGACCCAAATACTTATGAAGTGGATTTCATTGTAATAGATATAAAGCCTTCTTATAATTATTTTTTGGGAAGACCTTATATACACTCGGCAGGGGCTGTTCCTTCATCGCTGCATCAGAAATTGAAGTTAGTGTCAGAGGGACGGTTAGTGACCATAAATGCTAAGGAGGGTATTATTGCGTCAATAACCAGTAATACACTGTACGTGGAGACGGATGAGGAGGTGGTGGAATGTTCTTTTCGAACCTTAGAGTTCGTGAATGCAACATTTATTACTAAGGGGAATAGAATTCCAGTGTCGAAGATATCCAGGACTACAAGAATGGGTCTTCAATTAATAATGGAAAAAGGAGCTGTACCGGGGAAAGGATTGGGAAGATATTTGCAAGGAGGAGTTGAGGCACCAGTGATGAAAGAAAAGTATGATCGTTTTGGTTTAGGCTATAGACCAGATGTAAAACAAAGGAGAAAGGAAATGGAGAGAAGGTAGGAGAGAAGAAGAGCACGCCTGAGTGGAAATGAAGTTAAGTGGGAGCCTATGGCTTTTCCTCACATATCCAAGACCTTTGTATCAGGGGATTCATTCATCCTGAGCGAAGAATGCTTAAAGTGAAAAGTGTTAAAGAAATGTTGGGAGATGTCCACATCAATGCCATAGACACAGTTGAAAGAGAGACCTTGCTGGAGATTTGCCCTTATGAACCTGAAAGTGAGCTAAACAATTGGACTACAGAAGAGATTCCTGTAGTTTTTAGAGCTTTTTCAGAGTAAATGTTTAGAACATCTTTGTTGTTTTTGACTTAAATTAGGAATTTCTTAATATACACATGTGAAACGTTATGATTCTAATAAATACACTTTTCGTATTAGAGCCAGTAGTCTTTTTTATTCTTTTTTTGAGTAGTTATTCTTTTATTCTTTTTCCACATCATTTATTCATTCATTCATAATCATATTTGTTCATAAATTCATTCTTTGTGTATTCTTTAGCGCCTACCATAGGTCCCTGGATATCAATGATATGAATGACGTTGCTTCAGACTCAGAATCTCTTTTTGAGTAAGACATGTGTTTAGAGGGATCACATGATTTTGAAGATGACGTAGACTGTGATGTATCTCCGAACTTATTGAGAATGGTATAACATGAGGATAAGCAAATTCTACCTCATAAAGAATCATTGGAGATTGTGAGCCTAGAGGAGGGCAAAGAGGTAAAGATCGGAACCGACATTACCGCCAGGACAAGGCAAGACCTCATCGAACTACTTCGTGAATTCAAAGATGTCTTTGCATGGTCATATCAGGATATGCTTGGGTTAAGCATTGATATTGTGGTACACCGTCTTCCTATAAGAGAAGATTGCAAGCCAATTTAGCAGAAGCTTAGGAGAATAAGGCCTGACATTGTGTTAAAAATAAAAGAAGAGGTCAAAAAGCAGTTTGATACTGGGTTCTTGCAAGAAGTCAAGTATTCAGAATGGGTAGCCAACGTTGTCCCTGTCCCTAAAAAAGATGGAAAAGTGCGAATGTGTGTGGATTACAGGGATTTGAATTGGGCAGTCCGAAGGATAATTTTCCGTTACCTCACATTGATACTCTGGTGGATAATACAGCAGGTTATTCATTGTTTTCATTCATGGATGGTTTTTCTGGATACAATCAAATAAAGATGCATCCAGAAGATATGAGAAAGACCACATTTATCACTTTGTGGGGAACGTTCTATTATAAAGTGATGCCCTTTGGATTAAAGAATGCGGTTGCAACTTATCAAAGAGTCATGGTAACTTTGTTTTATGACATGATGCACAAGGAGATTGAGGTTTATGTTGACGATATGATTGCAAAGTCCAGAACAGAAGAAGAGCATGTTCAAGTTCTGCGGAAATTATTTTTTAGACTAAGAAATTTCCAGCTCAAGGTTAATCCAACAAAGTGCACATTTGGAGCTAGATCAGGGAAGTTGCTATGCTTTATAGTCAGTGGAAAGAGAATTGAGGTGGACCCAGACAAAGTCAGGCAATACGAGATTTGCCTCCACCATACATTTAGAAAGAAGTACGAGGTTTTTTGGGAAGATTGAATTACATTGCTCGGTTTATTTCACAACTAACTGAGAAATGTGACCCTATATTCCGTCTTCTAAAGAAGCATAATCCGGGTGTATGGGATGAAGAATGTCAGAAGACTTTTGACAAAATAAAGCAACACTTGTCCAATACTCCAGTGCTATCACCACCTAGCCCAGATAGGCCATTAATAATGTATTTAGCAGTATTTGACAATTCTATGGGGTGCGTGTTAGGCCAACATGATGAGACAGGAAGGAAAGAAAGGGCAATATATTATCTCAACAAGAAATTCACTTATGGTGAGTCGAGGTATTCGGCTATCGAGAAGTTATGTTGTGTCCTGGTTTGGACAACTCGGAGATTACGACAATATATGTTGTATCATACGACGTGGCTGATTTCAAAATTAGACCCCTTAAAGTATATGATGGAGTCGTCTGCTTTGAATGGGAGGATGGCTAGATGGGAGATCTTGCTTTCTGAATTTGACATAGCGTATGTAAGTTAGAATTCCGTGAGAGGGAGCGCAATAGCTGACTTATTAGCTAGCAGAGCCTTGGAGGATTATGAGCTTTTGAACTTTGATTTTCCAAATGAAGATTTGATGTATGTGGCAGTCACCGAAGAAAATTCCCAAATGAATCATGTGTGGAAGCTAAATTTTGATGGAGCCTCAAATGCTATGGGTAACAGAATTGGGGAAATCCTGGTATCTCCAAGCAGAGATCACTATCCTATTGCTAGCAAACTAGATGTTGATTGTACGAACATATGGCAGAATATGAAGCATGCATTATGGGCATTCGTGCGGCCATAGAACATAAGATCAAAGTGTTGAAAGTGTATGGGGATTCCGCATTGGTGATATACCAATTCAAGGGAAAATGAGAGACAAAATACCCTAAGCTGATCAGTTATCGAAAGATGGTTCTTGATTTGATGGACAAGTTTGATGACATCACTTTTTGTTATCTTTCACGAGATGAGAATCAGATGACTGATGCATTGGCTGCCCTAGCCTCTATGATCCAAGTGAATAGGTTTGAGGATATGAAGCCTATTCAGATGAGTATTTCTGAAACCCCGGCTCATTGTTATAATGTTGAGGAAGAGGAAAAATATGACCATCCCTGGTATTTGAATATATTGCGATATGTGAAAAATCATGAATATCCAGATCCGGCAACGGAGAATGATAAGAAAGTGCTGAGAAGAATAGCTATTGACTATGTTCTAGATGGAGAGATCTTGTACAAAAAAAGGAAGGATCAGGAACTACTAAGATGTGTGGACGCAGTAGAAGCTAGAAAAATTCTAGAGGAGGTCCATGAGGGTATCTGTGAAACGCATGCAAATGGTTTCACAATGGCCAGGCAGATCATGAGATTTGGGTATTATTGGTCTACTGTGGAAAGAGATTGCATCAACATGCTAAGAAGTGCCATAAATGTCAAATTTATGGTGACAAAATGCATGCACCTCCTTCACCTCTTCATGTTATGACTTCTCCATGGCCTTTCTCTATGTGGGGTATGGACGTCATTGGGCCAATATTGCCAGAGGCTTCTAATGGCCATCGCTTCATCTTTGTAGTTATTGACTACTTTACCAAATGGGTGGAAGCTACTTCATATGTAAATGTCACGAAGTCAGCAGTTAGTGGATTCTTGAAAAAGGAAATTATATGCCGATATGGAATTCCTGAGAGAATCATATCCGATAATGCGCTGAATTTGAACAATAGTGTGATAGCGGAGGTTTGCAGTCAACTCAAGATCAGACATCATAACTCGTTGCCATATCGCCCAAAGATGAATGGTGCAGTAAAGACAACCAATAAGAATATCAAGAGAATTGTGGGTAAGATGACTGAGACTTACAAGGACTGGCATGAGAAATTACCATTCGCCCTCTTTGCTTATAGAACGTCTGTCAGAACTTCGACCGGGGCAACACCCTTCTCTTTGGTTTATGGGATGGAAGCAGTTTTACCTATTGAGGTGGAAATTCCTTCTCTCTGGGTATTGGCTGAGTTGAAATTGGATGAGGCAGAATGGGTTCAATCTTGTTACGATCAGTTGAACTTAATAGAAGGGAAAAGGCTAAAGGCTATTCAGCACGGTCAGATGTATCAAAGGCGAATGATGCGAGCCTACAACAAAAAAGTTTGTCCCAGAGAATTTCATGAGGGGGAGCTAGTGTTGAAAAAGATCATTCCTATACAAAAAGATTTTAGAGGAAAATGGATGCCAAATTGGGAAGGTCCATATGTTGTAAGGAAAGTCTTTTCAGGAGGAGCTTTGATCTTGAGTGAGATTGATGGCAAAGACTTGCCAAACCCTGTAAACTCAGATTCAGTTAAGAAATACTTTGCTTAAAAAAAAGGGAGAAAGAAAAAAGGAGAGGCCAAGGTGAATATCCGCAAAGGGCGCCTTGAGACCAATGGGGATTTGAGTTGAAAACCCGAAAAAGGGCGGCTCAAATGTTGATCAGGTGGGGCATCCGGTGATCTTGCAATGATTGATTCAGAAAGGGGGACGCAATATCTTGGGCCATCGACAGAGTACTGTGGATCTTCTAAGGACATGTCGAACTCAGAGTGGTCTTCGAAAAGTCTGCACAGAGAAGTTCAAACTGTGATATTTGGGCCACCTAGTCTTCTCAGTAATTATATATTGGAATACATTATTCTTTTTCAAGATTCGTGTTTCCAATCCATTTTCTCTTTTATTCTTATTATTCTTTATTTTGTATTTTATTCTCAATAAATTTCATCTTATCCATTTCGATAAGTCTTGTTGAAGAATTTTTCATTGCAGCAATGATTAATGGGCTAATAATACTTTTACGAAGGAAATTTTGCATATTACTCTGGAAATTTCTAAATAATATAGGGACCTAAAACAGGGTCATTGTTTAGAATACACCAAGTTCAAAGGTTGAAATGTCTAAAAGGAAAACTCTGAAAGTAAGATTATCCTTTTGATTTTTGTCTGACTGAAAAATGGCGAAATGTAGTGATGACGACAAAGCTTGATTACTTTGTGATAAGAAGAAGTTTTATTGAAGAAGGAAGTCCTTCATTTGTGCATAGGCATTTGGTATGACACCCTGTAAATGGTGAAGGATCAAAGAGCTTCACATTCTATATTCTTGAAATATAATAGGAGATGATTGAGAAAAAGTCATATTTTTCTACCCTTGGGTCACAGCGGGAGAAAGATGGTACAAATTTTGCGTCCCAATGGATTGAACTTTAAAGTTCATAGTGGGGGCAGTTTGATTAAGTGTTTATTCAGAAATGCCAGCTGATCAAGAAGGCGTTGTAGCTTGCCGGTGATAAAGCCTTAATAAACTTTGAGTAATGATAACCTAGGCGGCGTCATTCTCGTAAAAATGACATTCTGCATTCATTCAAATGTCATTCATACACGTCTAGTTAGGAGCATTTGGTTCATTTTGATCATGACATCCTAATCACTAGGTATAATTAGGTTCATAAATTGAATTATACAGGTTATGTTCTCCAGAGAACAAACCGGTGAAACTTCAGTCTTATCTCCCTGAAGTTGCAGTGGAACAGATTGAAGAAAATAATCCTATCTCCCTGAAGTTGCAGTGGAGCGGATTAAAATCAGATCTTATCTTTCTGAAGTTGTAGAAGAGCAGATCGCATCCAGTCTTATCTCTCTGAAGTTGCAGTGGAGCAGATTGAAGAAAATAATCCTATCTCTTTAAAGTTGCAGTGGAGCGGATTAAAATCAGATCTTATCTCTTTGAAGTTACAGAAGAGCAGATCGCATCCAGTTTTATCTCCCTGAAGTTGCAGTGGAGCAGATCAAGATGATAGATCTCATCTCTCTGCGGTTGCAGTAGAGCAGATTGTATCAGACTTATCTTTAAAGTTGTAGCAGAACAAGTTAAAGGTACAAATCCTATCTCCCTGACGTTGCAGTGGAGTAGATCAAAGCATTAATTCATATACTGAAAATGCAGTAGGATGGAATGAAGCTACTAGGAGAAAAGAGCCTTGAGGTCCGGCATGACCAGGGAAAATTGGTCATTTCTAAAAGTCTTTGCTTCGTTCCCATTACATGATAACGAGCAAAGAGGGGCAGTTGTAATAGACCAATTTTGGCCTGGTTAAAATAACCATGTATACAGCCCAAATAAACTAAAAACGAGGCCTAATAAGGCCCAAACCAATAACCCTGTACAGCCCAAAATTTTTCAAAGAACAGCAAACCCTAGCAGCTAGCAGCAAAATCAGCAGCCGCACCCCATGCACGTCGCAGTAACTGCCCCACGTTCAGCATTCCACTCATCACCCACGTCGCTTCACCCACGATCAGCAGCTCCGTATAACGTCGAATCCACTTGCAAACCACGAATAGCAATAATACAAAAATGTAAAAGAGGAGGTTTTGTCCATTATTTTTAGGCTATATAAAGCCAAATAGAGATTTGTAAAAGGGGTTACGAAATTTGTATCAAAAAAGGGATCATTGAGAATACAAAAGCAGAGAATCGAATAGGTTTTAAAAGGTTATTGTGCTTTTTTCCTTTCTTCGTTTTTCTCATTACTGTTTATATGTTCGTTACATTTTCTTAAACGAAGAAAAGAGAAATAGTATACTTACATACGAGAAAAAAAGTCTTGTTTGCTGCCCGAATCGGAGTTGGAGGGAGGCCTTAGATCCGTTGTGGTGATTGCGGCGGCTTGGGGGAGGGTTTGGGTTAAAGAAACCCTAACAGAGCACCTCCCATTGTTTCCTTTTCTTTTGTTTAAAACAGAAAAATGAAATTTTTTTAAGGGAAAAAGAAAATTTATGTTTTTATAATGGAAGCAAAATGGCGCCGTTCGGTGAGGAGGATCCGCGCGCCAACCCGACCCGGTCCCAGGATCCGCGCATTTTTTCAAAATAGGTCATTTGCGTATTTGGTCCTCTATTTTGGGGGTGTTTAAATCAGTTTTTTTATTTTTTAAAAATTCGGCCACATATTTTAATACTGTTTTAATTCAATCCATGTTGCTACGCGGCGCTTGGGCGATTTGGATAAATTACCCTTTTGATCCTCCTCCTGTTGTGCGCATTTTAATTTGGTCCCTTTTTGTGTTTTCTATTTTTGAATTTGGCTTTAAAATTTCCTTTGTTTTCAATTTAATCATTAATCTGTTGTTTTAATTTTTTTATATTATTAATTTTATTATATTGTATATTATTATTATTATATCTATATTGCATAGGTATGTTAATATATATATATATATGTTTTTTAAATGTTTTTAAATATATACATATTTTATATATACTTTATTTTCATAGTTTTATATATATATATGTATACGTACATATATTTATATTTTATAATATTTATATAGTTTTTCATATTTTATAATCCATATATATACATTTATTTTTATACATATATATACATACACTATTCACAATTATTATAAATATATTTTCCGCATTTTTCTTATATATACATATATATACATATTTTCATAATTTATTAATATATTTTTACTTATATTTTTTTATTTATTTTTTGATACCTATACATATTTTATATTTTATATTCATAACTTTTATATACATGTTTTAATATATGCATATACATATTTTTAAAATCTACTTATATATCATATTTTATTTTGTAAATACATATACATATATAATTTAAATTAAAGTAATGGTTTCATGTTATGCATTAACATTTTTTAAGAAAATATCTTGGTTTCGTCAAAGTATCAAAATCATCATATTTTATAAATTTTCAAGATATTTGGCATTCATGATTCTCGAGAAAGATCGTGTCCTAACTTACTGGATTGCGATTATTTTTCGATGAATTTAGAAAGCCAAGTATTTATTTTGCAATAAATTCACACAATTTTCAAATAAAAGTTTATTCTCGGGAATCCAAAAATGTCGGGTCCTAACTTACTGGTCATGACATTTTGTCATCTCGAAATAAGAATTTCTAAAACAAAAGGCAATATTCCGTATTTGGGAAATTCGAGTGATCGTGCCCTAACTTACTGGGTTTCGATTTTTCTCCTTTAACTCAAGCAATCGAATATCCTCTTAAAATTTAAATGCATGAGTTTTAAAAATCACAAGACAAACTTGATTTTGAAGATTTAAAAATATTGTACCCTAACTCACTGGGTGTGATGTTTTATTTCTTTGGAATAAGAATGTTTTGTTATTTTAATTCATTCACAAGTAAAAAAGTTTTCTTTTAAATTTTTTTTTCAAATTCTTCGACACCAAGACATTGAACAATCAATTCGGTACCGATTTTGGGCATTACGAGGGTGCTAACCCTTCCTCGTGCTTAACTGACTCTCGAACCTATTTTCTCAAATTTCACAGACCAAAATCGTTTTAAGGTGAGCCGATCACACCTCAATCAAGGATCGGTGACGACTCCAATTTTTTGTTTTTAAAGTTGACAACTAAATTTTTGTTTTCAAAAAATGGTTTCGACAATTGTTATTTTATATAATAACATGATAAATTAAATCTTATTATATTACCTTGAATGTACTTCGAAATAAAATTCTATAAACATAAATGTATGATAAATTATTTAATTATATATAGAAAAATTATTTGTTTCTATTAAATGGACCACCACACAACCATATAGTATTTTAACGTAATTGAAATTTCAATATTTATTTATTTATTGATACTAATTTGATCATATATGAGCTTTTCACGGGTTACTTTCAAAGCCTCTTATTTTATTAAAAGAGGTATAATAATAAATTTAGTCCCTAATATTTATTAATTTTGTTATTTTAACACTATTTTTTAATCATTTTGATCCTAACTTTAAAAAATGGTCAAATTACTTTTTTTTATGGAAAAGTTAACTTAACTGATAAAATTTTAATGAAATCGACATAATAATTTGAGTAACAATCCACACGCATTTCATAAAAGCTCAAAAGAATACGTAAAAGTATTTAAAAAGTTCATACAAATTTATGCATGTTAGCAATGAAGTAATTGTGAACTGTCACCGGTCAATCATATTAATTCTATTAAAATTTTAAAAATTTAGTCAACTTTCAATTAAAAAACAATTCGACTACTTTTTCAAGGTTTAGGGCTAAAATAATCCAGAAAATGAATCAAGGTCAAAGTGATAAAAGAGATCAATACTAGGGACTAAATTTAGAATAACACCATTAAAAAACAACTTTATGTACTCTCACTTAAATTGAACAATTTATTTATAGAAAACGAAAAAGGTTATTATTAATTGGGGGAAAAAACAAAGCAGGACCATTTATTTATAGCGTTGGACCACCTTGATATGAGGTCAGCAAAATTTGCATAATTTAAACCACTCCTTAATCTCTCAAAATAATAATTATTTTTATGTAAGCTAAAAAATTATTTAAAGAAGGTTAAATGCTATAGAAGGTCCCTGTACAATGTATTTTTGATAGACTTAGTCCCTCCACTATAAACTAATCATTTATAGTCCTTTTACTTTTAGAAATGTGCATTTTTATCCTAATTTTAACTTTATTTTCCATTAATTCCTTCAAATATTTTAACATAACTTATTTTTATTAAACATATAATGGCAACTTTTTGTACGGTTTGACAAATCCTTGCACGTTGAAAAAAATAGAACAAAAGAAGTCAACAAACTCTGTGGTGTAATGTCAAAGGAATTTTGTTAAAATGAAGTTTTGGGTTAAATCCCTAAACACCCCTCCCCTTTCCCCTTAAAAAAGAAAAAGAAAAAAGTAGAAAAATATATAATATTTGTCCAATGGTATAAAAATGCTAATTTAAATAATGTTTTTAAAAAATAAGCCATGTGAACTTATTTGATGGAATTAATAAAAAATTGATCTCAAGACTGAAAATACACATTTCTAAAGTAGCGGAACTGAAAATATCAAATTATGATAGAAGGACTAAATATGCCAAAAAGGCATAATATAGGACCTTTTATAAATTAGACCTTAAAGAAGGACCAGAAAAAAGAATAAATAATCTAAGAAAGTTAGAAGTTCTCTATTGTGTGATGATGGAAACAATGAGGGAATACGTTAACCTCCATCCAATCAAAATCAGCCACGTAAGCAAACGATGATATTCGAAATTACGTCCAGGTTCAATGAACCAGTTTATCAAGCTATTATTTAAGCCTTTCGCTAAACACATCAAAGACAAAGACGGATTCTTTATTTTTTGAGAAAACAAAGATTACATTTTTTTTTTTTGGGTTTGAGAATGGCGTTTGCTGTTACTTCATCGTCTTCTTCAACTGCGATTTCTGGTTCTAGCTTTCCTCGTTCAAGTGCCTCCCCTGATCTCAAAGGTAATTGTATTTTTCTTTTTTTTTTCCTCTGAAAATTTCGTTTTTTTTTTGGGGTTAATTAAGTTTATTGATTTTTTTTTAATTTGCTGTATGCAGTTCCACAAATTGGTGCAGTCCGGTTAGCAGATCGTCATGCAACGGTGAGTCTGTCTCGAAGACGTTGCGCAGTGAAGCCCGTAAATGCGGAGCCAAAGCGTAATGATTCCATCGTTCCTTTAGCAGCAACCATCGCTGCTCCAAGTAAATCTTCAAAAAAGAACTAATTTTTTTAAATTTGATGGTTTGAAAAGGGTTTAATCGGGCTTAATTATTTGGTTGATTCAACAGAAATATCGGAAAAAGTAGAGGTGGAGGATTTCGAGCAATTGGCTAAAGAACTCGACAACGCTTCTCCACTTGAAATTATGGATAAGGCTTTAGAGAAATTCGGAAACGACATTGCCATCGCTTTCAGGTAACCCTTGGCTCAAAAATGCTTCGCGTTTAGTACTATTAGTAATAGAAGTTAATAATTTGTATGCCAAAGCATCTCATGGAATATTCTCCTTGTCTGCAAGATCTTAAATAAAATGGTGAATGTGTTAGTCCAACTGTCACTTTAAGATTTACGAGATCATTTCTTTTAATGGAAAATTTGAGTGTTAATTGAAAATGGGAATTTTCGTTATGTTTTGAATTTGTGCAGTGGAGCGGAGGATGTTGCTTTGATTGAGTATGCGAAATTGACTGGTAGACCATTTAGAGTGTTCAGCCTTGATACTGGAAGACTGAACCCAGAAACTTATCGATTCTTTAATGAGGTTGAGAAACATTATGGAATCCGTATGGAATACATGTTTCCAGATGCTGTTGAAGTTCAGGCATTGGTGAGGAGCAAAGGGTTATTTTCATTTTACGAGGATGGGCACCAAGAGTGTTGCCGGGTCAGGAAAGTGAGGCCTTTGAGGAGAGCACTCAAAGGGTTACGTGCTTGGATTACCGGTCAGAGGAAAGATCAGTCTCCAGGGACTAGATCGGAGGTTCCTGTTGTTCAAGTGGATCCTGTTTTTGAAGGATTGGATGGTGGGATTGGTAGCTCGGTGAAGTGGAACCCAGTCGCCAATGTTGATGGTAAGGACATTTGGAATTTCCTTCGGGCGATGAATGTGCCTGTCAATACTTTGCATTCCCAAGGATATGTGTCTATTGGCTGCGAGCCGTGCACTAGGCCGGTTCTACCGGGACAACATGAGAGGGAAGGAAGGTGGTGGTGGGAGGATGCTAAGGCCAAGGAGTGTGGTTTACATAAAGGAAATTTGAAACAAGACAGTGCAGCCCAACTTAATGGCAGCGGAAATGGGGCTTCCCATGCCAATGGTACTGCCACTCAAAGTGACATTTTCAATAGCCAGAGCTTGGTCACATTGAGCAGGACTGGAATTGAGAATTTGGCGAGATTGGAGAACCGAAAAGAGCCGTGGCTTGTTGTGCTCTATGCCCCATGGTGCCGTTTTTGCCAGGTAAATCCTGTTTCAAACTATGCAGAATTTTAATTGAAAAAAATGTTGGTTGTTCGGCTTTAATCTGATGGATTAATGTATGAATTTTGAACAGGCAATGGAAGAATCTTATGTTGAACTGGCGGAGAAGCTGGCAGGCTCCGGGGTGAAGGTAGCTAAATTCAGAGCTGATGGTGAACAAAAGGAGTATGCAAAAACAGAGTTGCAGTTGGGAAGCTTCCCAACCATACTTTTCTTCCCCAAACACTCGTCTAAGCCGATAAAGTATGCATCGGAGAAGAGAGATGTAGATTCATTGATGGCCTTTATTAATGCCCTCCGATGACGGGAATCAAAAAGTCATTTGTCTGAATTAGCTGATCATCAGTCGAGCGCTGAAGAATGAAGCTGATAAAGCTTAGGACTTTCCACTCCAATACCCTTGTTTTCCAGATTCAAGTGAGGGTGTAAAACCCAGATTTTGCCATGCTCTGGTTCTTTTGTATATTCAGCACATACTTCCGTATTCTATCTGAGGTCTTTTTTATTTAGAGGGTATCATTAATCATCGAGAAGTAAATTGAACTGTTTTGGATTTTATTTCAATGGGAGGAAACTTCTCTTCTCGTGACGAAAAAGCATAAATGTTTCACACTACTTCAGCATTGATCTGTAAGTCCTGTGCATGGAGTGGGTCTAGACCACCTGCCTGTCAGGCGCCATCAACCCAGCCTGATCTGGGTTGGGATGGGATTAGAACTGGTTGGGCTTAATCCGAATTTAAATTAAATGATAAAATTATATATTTAATATATTATTATTTAAAGAGTTAATTGCAACAAACTATAACCCACCTTCTAAATTAGTTTTTAAATTTCAAAATATTTTAATTTCGAGGTTATATCCTAATTTTATGTAGCATAAATTAAAGAAAAACAAAGAAAAGTGAATATAAAAAATATATACTTTTTGAGGTTTTCAAAATTATTTTATTAAGCTGTATTGTTGATTTTTCTTTTCTTTTTTCAATTTTATTTTATTTTTAGTTTTTACGGTTAAAAGTTTTGTTGTAATATTTTTATATTCTTTTAATTTTTAATTTTAAATTATATCACATAGTATGTTTTTTTATAGTTAAATTAATAATTTTAATAATGAAGGAGCTAATAGATATAATCTTAATACTTTAGGCTGTACTTAAAACATTTTGAATTTTAGGGTTTAGGATTGAAATTTTTGTTGAAATTAAGCTTTGGCTCGACTCGGCTTATGGACACATTTTAATAGATTGGGTTGGGAGTAGATAGATCTTTTTTACCTCAAATTGGTTCAGGTCAGTCTGATTTTTAATTTTTATTTAAATTAAATTAAATTATAAAATATACAAATATTAATATAAAAGTATATATTTAATATATTATTATTTAAATAGTAATATGAGTTTTTTGGATGGATTAGGCTACGCTCAGGCCTAGGTTTGGATTTCTTTTTTAAACTAAGCTTTGACTTGGCCCAGTTCGATTTATGGACACCTTTTAATGGGACGAGGCGATATTTTTACTCTTTTTTAACTTTCTAGATCTTGATTTTATTTAAAGTTGAGTAATTTTCATTTTTAAACTTTTATTGTATTAGAGGCTAAATTTTAGAATTTCAAGTTTTAAAATCTCTTTCATCAACAAGTTTAGTTAAATTTCAAATGAAATTAGATTTTAATCCTAGAATTTTAAAATTTTTAAGTAGAGTTAAGTTTTAAATTCTTTTAGGATTTGCTTTAAGCTCATAGCATTTTATGTTTGACTTAGATTTAAACTTTGGAAATTTAAAGTCAAAATTCAAAAATTTTAAGTTAGAAACCCTAAATACTAAATCTTGTAGGACTATTGTTAATTAGGTGTTATAAGGGTGTTCTAATCTTTTTTACATGTAATTTTACTCCCAACCCCAGATTTTGATAATGAGACCGAGTCTTAATTTTAAGATTTTTCTTAAATTAGTCTGAGGATTAGTCTTAAAACTTTAAGCGATACATGACTAACTGACATAACTCAAATTGGTTAGGGGTGACTCTACTCTTTTAGGTTTTCATATCTAGCTTTCTAAGCTTTCATTGAGCACGTTATGACACATGACACCATCAAATTGGTGATTTTATTAGCAACAAAAAATTCTTGGCCTAGCTTCGAATTGGATGTCAAACCGACATTCTTGCATGTATACTTGAAGTAAGAGGTATTTTTTAAACAATCTCCTAAGTATATTAAGGATGGAAAAGAACCTAAAGTTTATACATTGAAAAAAACTCCATATAAATTAAAGTAAGCTCTATGAGCTTGGTATGGTTATATTGAGGCTTTTTTTTAAAATAAAAGTGGAGTTTCGAAAGCGTCCATATGAGCACACACTTTTTTGTTAAAACTAGAGATAATGGGAAAATGCTAATGGTGTGTTTATATATTGATGATCTTACTTTTACTAGGAATGATATAGCCATGTTTGATGGTTTCAAAACGTCTATGATGGATGAGTTTGAAACATCAGATCTTGGGAAGATGTTCTATTTTTATAGTCTAAAAGTGATGTAATCTGATGATTGAATTTTTTTTCCCAAAATAAGCACGTGGGAGAAATTTTGGATAGATTCAAGATGAATAGATGCAAATCTATCAACACTCCAACTGGGTTTAGGTTAAAGCTAAATAAAAAGAGAAATGGGAAGAAGGTGGACAGGACTTTTTACAGCAAATTGTAGGCAACTTGATGTATTTAATTGCTATAAGTCCAGACGTTATGTATTTTGTGAGTCTTATTAGTAGTTAAATGACCCATTTGAAAGACCCATGTTAGCTGCTAAGAGAATACTTCATTACCTATAAGGAACCAAGAATTTTGGTATTTTCTATAAGAATGGTGAAATGTTAGATTTGATTGGCTTCACTAATAGCCATCATGAAGGTGACAAGGATGGTAGAAGGAGCAATTTAGGCTATGTTTTTATAGTTGGCATAATAACTATTTTGTAGTCATCCAAGAAGCAACCATTGTTACATTATCAAACACAAAAGCTGAATTTGTTGTTGCTACTCTTTATGCTTGTCAAGCTATTTGGCTTAGAATAATCTTTGAAGAACTCTAATTCAAGCAAGAAAGTGTTGGAAAAATCAGTTAAGAAAATGATTTTACAATTACAGCATGTTGACACCAATTTTTTGATAAAACGGGGTCGACTTGGATTTTGAAAACGAAAACGAAAACGGGAGTCCCCACCAATCCTTTTTGATGAGGTGTGATCGGGTGACCTCGAAAAGTGATTATTTTTAATAAACAATTTTATTTTATTAAAACAACGATTTTGGTCCACGAAATTCAGAAAAACAGATTCGGGAGTCGGTTACGTACGAAGAAGGATTAGCACCCTCGTAACGCCCAAAATTGGTACCTAGTTGATTAATTAATGTCTTAGTATTGAAGATTGAAAACTTTAAAGAGATTTAAAATACGATCCTTTATTGAAATGTTAAAAATTTCGGGAAAAGGACATATTTCACGTTAATTGAGAAAGAAAATTATATCCAGTAAGTTAGGACGCAATGTCTTGAATTCCCGATGCACGAATGAATGCCAAAAATTTACTTATTTAAAAGATATTTAGCTATCTCGGATTTAAAAAAGGAATCATGTCCAGTAAGTTAGGACACGATCTCTTCTTAATTCTCGAGATCGTTTAAAACTTGAGTTTGAAAAGATTCGTGTATTTAGATTTATTGTGAAAGTTAAAACCCCGTAAGTTAGGGTATGACGTTCTCGAATCTAAACACGAGATTTCGCTTTTCAGAAATCATAATAAAATTAATCTAACACGAAATAGTAGAAATAAAACACGGTGTCAATATGCGAACAAAACAAAAATGAATACGATGATGTAAGCATAAATAATACGAGCAATAGCAACAAAAATAAGTTAAATAAAAAGGACAAATCAATAACATACAAAATAACAAGTATATAAGTAAATAAAATTAAAACATTCTTTCAAAATAATAATGGAAACGTAAATAAATAAATAAATAAATAAATAAAATGAATAAAATTATAAAAATGGAAAAAGATATATATGTATGTATATAAAATTATGAGAATGTGAAAAATATAAGTACGTATACATATTTAAAAATTATTAAATATAAAAATATATGTAAGTATGTATATACATATATATGTATATAAGAATTATGAAATAAAAAAATATATAAAAGTATGTGTATATACATGTTTATAAAAATTAGAAATATGTACGTATGTATATATCATAAAAATGTAAGCATATATATATATTTTGAAATTATAAAATATAAAAGACATATATATGTGTATATGTATAAGTTATAAAATATATATGTATATGTATATATATTATAAAAACGTATGTATATACATGTGAATTTTAAAAATTATAAAACATAAAGGATGTATATATGTGTACGTACGAATTGTAAAATATGTGCATGTATTTATATATATTATAAAATATATGTATATATATAATATAAAACTTGGAATTAAAAGGTATACATAACTACCTGGTAATAATAGTAATAATACAATATTAGTGATATTATATAATAATAACAGTATTAAAATAATTAATTTAGTAATAGAATAATTAAAATAACAAACAGAGGACTAAAAAGAAACTAGACAAAGTTTTAGGGCAAATTAGTAACAAATAAGAGAAAAAGGACCAAAATGATATGCGTGACAACTAACGACGTCCAAATAGGAAATAAAACCCAAATCCGCACACGTGTCATTCATTGGGGGAGATCAGCATACGAAGGACTGAATTGAAAAAGAATTAAAATTATGTGGTAAAATAGAAAAATAAAAAAGGACAGAATCGAAAACCACAAAAGAAGCGGAAGGACTCGCCAAGAAAATATCCCATTAGCATGGAAACACGCGGATCTGATTTCCTGGTCGGGTCACACGCGGGTCGTCCCCCTAAACGGCGTCATTTTGGCACCTGGAGCTAAGGCCCAAAACGACGTCGTTTTATACACCTATATAAATCCATTTTAAAAAAAAACATTTTCTACCTTCCCCTTAAAAAAAACTGAAATTTCTCTCCAAAAAACCTCTCTCCTCCAGTTCTAGCTCCGACCGATGGTCACCGTGCCTGGCTCCGGTCGCCAACGTCGATGTCACCGTGCACGGTGGCCGGCGAGATTAAAAAAATGTGTTTCTTTAGATCTCAACCCCAATGCCCAAAACGAAAGAAAAAGGACCTTCGGTCCTCTCAACAACCGATTCGACACTAGAGAAGGAGCCTCCGACGACCAAGATGCGGATCGACTCCGGTAGGCTTCTTTTCTCTTTCTTTTTTTTTTATATTTTCGTGTATGTAAAAAAAGTAAAGTAAATAAAATAGGAGTATATAATCTTAATAAGTATCTAAAACGGAAAAAAAAATGACCTTGAAAGTGTTGTATTTTTATTTCATTTTCGTAAAAAAAGAGAGAGACCAGGGATTTAAATAGCGGACCGTTTTCGGAATAGAGGTCGTTATATAGCGGTAGCGCCGCCACCGAAACCGCTATTGCTGAAAATAACGGAGGGAAGCGGATTCACACCGATAACGGTGGATAGCGGCCGCAATTTAACGGATAATTGACAATTGCGGCAATAACAGGCCGCTATTCCCGTTATTTTCCGTTTCCGTAAATTAAAAAAAATCAAGTGCTGTAGATGGATGGTGATTCTGGTGAATGAAATACTGAAGTGAATAGTGAAAAGTGAAGACTGAAGAAAGACTGAATCAATGTACTTTATAATAAAACAAAAGAGAATATATTCCCTCCCTACCTACAAAATATGCTTTCAAGTTTCAAACTTTCAATCAAAACAAAGTAAAGTAAAGTAAAGTAAAGTAAAGTAAAAGACTGAAAGTCGATTAAAAAATCAAAACTCACTCACAATACAAGTCAGTAAGTCACAGACTCACAAACTCAAATTTTACAGAATCACAAGCAAACGAAAAGACAAAATATATTTCTCATTCATTCTCCATATTTCGACAAGGCAAACAACACAGCCACAGGGCACAGGCAGCAAGCAAAGCAATAGATCAAGTAAGTAGAAAACTAACCCAGTAAGTAAAGTACTTGCATGTCTTGAATCTGCAGCATAGAGTGATTTTTTGAGATTTTTATCCCTAGATCTATGTTCTACACAAAAAAAGGGGGTTAAAATGTTTTCGGCAATTTCCGACCACCGTGCACGGCGGCGCCGTCGGCAGTGACCGGCGGCTGCCATGGTGGCCGATGGCCGGATTCTGGGCAACTGCAGAGAGAAAAAAGAGAATTGAGAGAAAAAGGAAAAAAATATTTGAACAATGGCTGAAATGAAGATTTTGAAAAAAATTTGATTTAAATAGGCCTTCAAAACGACGCCGTTTTGGGCAGGCCACTCTGGCACCAAAACGACGCCGTTTCGGCCTAACCCATGCACTTACCCGACCCGTTTCCTAGGATCCGCGTGTTTTTAACGGAAGGGTTAATTGCGCTTTTAGCCCTTCCTATTTTTTATTATTTACAATCAAGCTTATTTCTTTTTTAAATTTATCCTATAATTTATTTCGTATTTCAATTTGGTCCACCTTGAAGCTGTGCGTTTTGAAGGATGGGGATTATTGCCCATTTGATCCATTTTTGTTATTTGCGCATTCAATTTGGTCCTTTTTCTTTTTATTTATTTTGGATTTGCCGCAAATTTATGTTTTAAGTTCGATTTAGTCTCTTTTTTTGTTATTTTTGCTATATTATTATTAAATTAATTAATTTAATATTACTATTACTATTATTATTTTTCCTTTTTTTATTTTATTATTTATTTACTTGTTATTATTACCATATTATTAAAATTTAATTAGTTTTGCATTATTATTTCAATTATATTTATTTTCATATTTATTTACCTAAATATTTTAAATACATTTATTTTATTATATCATTTTATTTATCTATATAGTATATCCTTTCATATAATTTTTAATTTTAAGATTTTTATTATTGTTATTATTATTCTTAATACCATCATCATTATTATTATTATTACTATTATTAAATTGTTTTACACAATATTTATTTATTTATTTCTATAATATTAGGTCTTTACTTTAGCTTTAAATTTTGTTTACTTTTTTTGGTATTATATTGTTGATAATATAAGTAATGAGTTGCTTATATTTCTAAATATAATTTTATGTTTCTTATATATAAATAAAAATAAAGCATGCCACCACGTGAAGAGTTCCCGACTAAAGGATTGGAGGGTGCACCAAGTAATGATATAGGTTGGCACTTTGGAACTCCAGTGCCAAATGCGAGAGGAAGTATCGTATATAAACTTTGTGGTAAAGTTGTGAAATGAGGAATAACACAATTTAAAGAGCACATTGCTCATAAAACCGGCAATGTTGCACCATGCCCTAATGTTACTGGTATGTGATACTTTATTATTATTATTAAATGTTATTATAAATTTATCAATAAAGATTATATATAATTGATAATAATATAAAGTGTGAATTATTTTTATTTTATTAACAGGTGTCATTAGAGAAAGTATGATGAATGTACTAAAAGAAAGCAACACAAAGAAAATAGACAAAAAGAGGAGAAAAGATGAATTCTTATCTCAATTAACAGAAGAGGAGGATGAGCACGAGGGATTCATTGATGAGGTTTCTGCTATAAGGCAAGCAACTCGAGAAAGTATCCAATCACAACACGAGTGGCATAGAAGGGAAGAATTCAGATGAAGTACTAGTGGTTGGGATAACATTTATGAAGAAGGGCGATCTTCTCATGGATCAGCTAGAGAACATAATAGAGAAAGAACAAGTAAATCTATTCCAGGTGAGTCTGAGTTTACCTTAAGGGGAGCTATACCTGAATTGGTTAGAAGCAAAAGTTCAAAGCAACCAAAGGTCAATGACTTTTTTTTAAAGAGTTTTCGAAGGAAGATAGGTGAAGCGGTATCTAAATTTATAATATATGAAAGACTTCCTTTTCAATTAGCAAGCTTTCCATGGTTGTATAACTTAATTCAAGTGGCAACAGAAGTTGGACAATGTGTAAAGCTCCCAACACCTTATGAGGTTTCAGATGTGTATTTGGAGTCAGAGTATCAACGAGTTCATGATTGGGTAAATGTACTAAAGACTTATTGGAAAGAATTGGGTGCAACTCTAATGTGTGATGGTTGGACCAACAGTTTGAATCAAATGCACATCATTAATTTCCTTGTTTATTTCAGTAAAGGAACCATTTTTTGGAAATCGGTAGATGTCTCAAGTGTCCGTAGTAGAGATGCTGAATTCTACTACCGTTTGTTAGATTCAGTTGTAGAAGAAATTGGATAAAATTACATTGTCCAAATAGTGACTGGTAATGAGGCAGCAATGAAAGCTGCTGGAAAAAAATTAATGTTGAAAAGACAACATCTATATTGGACCTCATGTGCAGCTCATTGTTTAGATTTATGCCTTGAAGATATTGGGAAAAAGCCCAGTGTAGCAAAAGTGTTAGATGAGGCAAAGAAAGTGACTTGCTTTATATACAATCACATTTGGACTGTTGATTTGATGAAGAAGTATACACAAGGGAAACAAATACTTCGACCCGCTCTTACTCGATTTGCAACTCATTTCATTCAACTTGAAGAGATAACAAGACAAAAGCAAGGTTTGAGAGAAATGTTTAATTCAAAGGTCAGTATTGTATAATTAGTTAATATAATTACTTAAATATAGTAACCTTTAGTGATTTTATTAGTTCCAAATAATTTAAATTATATTATTTTAAAATTTTTCTTATGAATATATAGGAATTTAAAGAATCAAAATGGGGAAAGCAAAAGTCAGGGCCTGCTTATGAAGCCAAAAAAATTGTTTTGGGAAAAGATTTTTGGAAAAAAGCCAATGACCTCATAAAAGTTTATGAGCCCTTAGTAGGAGTATTGAGACTTGTGGATAGTGATGAAAAACCAACGATGGGCTTTATTTATGAGGCTGTTGATAGAGCTAAACGAGCAATTCTACAAAATTGTCGATATTTCACAGAGTATGAAAAGATTATTGACAATAGATGGAATTTTATGCATTCCGACTTGCATTCAGCTGGTAAGATAAAATGTTTCATATAATTAAGAACTATTTTTATATTTTATTATTTTAAGCTTTAGATTATTATTATTTGATGATATTCTTATAAATTATACTTAGGTTATTTTCTCAACCCTCAATTTCAATTTGGGGTGGAGCATTCTGAGAATGTACTAATAGAAACATTAGAAGGTACACGATCAGTAATTGAAAGATTAGAACCTTCTATGGATACTCAAGTCAGAATGGTTAATCAGGTTAGATTCAACTACTATTATTTGTAACTTAGTTAAATAATTTGAAATAGAATTTTTATTTTTATTTTTACTCTATCTTTTATTTATGCAGTTGTTACTATTTAGAGATAAACATGAGACATTCGTTACTCTACAAGCACAAAGAGCTTGGAAGCAAATGAATACGGGTAAACAGTTAATTAAATTATTTAATTTAATTTATATTATTTAATTATATTGTACATTTTAAAGTTATTTTGAAATTTAAATAATATTATGCAGCTGAGTGGTGGATGATATACGGCACATGTGTTCCCGAATTACAAAAATTAGCAATTAAAGTGCTTAGTCAAACAACTTCAGCATCAAATTGCGAACGAAATTGGAGCACATTTAGTTATATTCACACCAAGGCAAGAAATAGGTTAAAGTATAAAAAACTTGAAAAACTAGTGTTTACCTATTATAATATGAGGCTTAAGATGAGGCATCAACAAAGAATGAGCACTGATGATATAAATGCTAGTTTTAATCCTATCAGCCTTGATTATATCTTTGAAGATGTTGATCCACTATTAGAATGGCTTCATGAGAAAGAGAATCCATTGTTAGATGGTGAAAATGCCGGTGTGTTGCCTGTGGATACCTCTGATGATGAAATGGATGTTGATCAATCGCAACAACAAATTTTGTCTCATTCAAGTTCTAGTTCAACTCCAAGTCAGAGTGGCGATGGACCCGATGGTGGTGGTTTAAGTCCAATTGATGAGGATGACGGATATAGTGGTGATAAAGGTGAAATTAGGTCTTCTAGTCAGTATGGAGGAGAATATGGGGGTGGTACCACTGGTGGACATTTTTGTGATAGATCAGAGTTTGATGGAAATATGTTTCCTGAACCTAGGAGAGATAGAAGTGAACCTAGAGCTCCATCAAAGGGAAAACGAAAGAAGCATACTTCTATAGGCTCTTCATCTGGTAGGAGATCGAGTTCTAGTAACCTTGGGTATAGTGATTCATCTACTAGCACTCAAGGTTTTTATCCACCAGAACAACCTTCACATGGTTATCCACAACCATATGGTTATTATCCACCATTTCCTAATTATGGTGTGTCATACCAGCCTCAAATGCATCCTCCTCCACCAATGTATCACCCACCTCCACCTTTCATGTATCCTCCTCCTCAAATATATCCTCCATATCAATTGAATGAAAAACAAGGTGAAAATGTTACTTTTTTTGGATATATTTTTGGACAAAGGCCAAGAGAATCAAGTCAAGAACGCTCCCAAAGTGAAGGTGAAGGATTTGATCTTCCTCGTCATTCCACTAATTGGTGAAAACTAAATCGTGCCACTATCATTATTTGTAAGGTATGTTTTTTTTAAAGAAATCTTTTGTTATTGTTCTTAATTTTGATGATATTAAAACATTTAAAATAATATATATCTTTAGATAAATGAATGAAGTATATTTTATGAAAAGATAATGAAGAATCGAAGCATGTTAAATTATATATGAAAGTAGAATGAGATGAGAAAAAGTGTTAGGAAATAGGAATAATTAATGAGAATCTATTCATTAATTTATCTATTCCTTTTTTCCTTTTGCAGCATAGAATATTTATATCTTCACTATCTTCAAAGCTGTCAAGAAATATTGAAGACATCTCTCATGTATGAATTCTCAATTCTTTTATCTATAAAAACTTTCAAACTTATTAATATGATAAATGTTTAATATTTCATTTTTTTAATTTGTTATTAGTTAATATAACATTCTTAGAAAATTCGTAAATAAATATAAGAATAATTAATGATTATAAAAGTTGTGCTCTCATGTCATATTAATAAAGGTTCATAAGTGTTAGAAAACACTCTAAAAATCATTAAAAGTGACTTTTTATAATTATAATTATAATTACTATGTTTTACAGTAAGTTGTGCGAATTTGAAAAAAATTCACGACCGCGATACCCGCAGTGACCGCAATAGCGTCCGTTATGTCCGCGACCGCGACAAACGCGACGCAACCGAAAACGCGACCGCGACCGCAATTTAAATCCCTGAGAGAGACTTTTACAGAGTTTACATTCGACTTTTGTAGCCGATTTCTTACACATTTTTTACTGCTTGCGTGTTTGTTTCGTCTTGCAAGTGATTGATGGGGGTGGAGCAAGTGAGCAGTGGCAAGTGGGGCAGACAGTGGTGGCTGGTCAGAAGCAGCAAGTGGGCAGAGTTGGTGGCGGTGGCAGGTGAGGCGACAGACATAGGGTGCGGCGGCTAGGGTTAGGAGCTAGGGTTTTTTCATGTTTTTGTTTTCGGGTATTGGGCTAGTTTTTTCTAATTTGGGCTTGTATTTGGGCTGTTTGGGTTTAATGGGTTAGGTCTAGGTAGTTTGGGCCTGTTGGGTCAACATTATAAGTGGGCTCGTAATGGTTTTATGTTTGGGTTTATTTTTATTTTTATTTTTTTGTAAAATGGACTATTTAGGTTGGTTGCCAGGCCCGGGTAAAATTGGGCTTATACATAGCAGAAGTTTAACTTTTTTTCAAAACTGAGCTTATTTGAGATATTTATAGCAATAAATTCCAACTGAATAATACTAGTGTGTTGTGCGAGACAAATTCAAGTCGGTCCTTACTTTCAACCAAACGACCTTCTTCGCTATTCTCGTACCACGAATTGTGCCGAGTGTGGGCTTGAGCAACACAAGCCAAATCACAAAAATGAAACGAATTTATCACTTTCAGTAGGAAATTAATCTCTCTCTATAAAAACCAGTAAAGATTGTAATTCCCAGAAAATAGTGGTAATTTATTTACTTAAAATAAATTACAACTATTTTCTAGCAGAATAATGACAACTCTAATAATTGTGAAGTGTGTATTTTAGGTCAGGTAGTCTCATCTCTTCATAAGGAGAGATACAAGAATACTAGTTGAACAAGACATTGATAAATAATATTTATTTAATAGAAAACACACTCCTACTGTGTGGGTGGCACAACCTAATAAATATTACTAGGATTGTTGCCCCTCACTTTTGGTATGAGGGGAATTGGGCCTCTCATGTATTGGGTCTAGTTAATGTGCTTCCTGAACTTTTGACCAAACTCTTTATAATTTAATTCAACCCAATATTTGTTTTCTATTTCTCAAAGTAAATATTATTTATTAAATTTATTATATTAATAAAATTAATTTCTCAATTAACAATTTTCTCAACTAAATTCTAATCTCATTAAAGTTATAACAATTTTACCATAAAAGAATCTATTAAGAAATATATTTAATTCCTTATTCAACAGATTCATAATGACTAATTAATTTAATTTCATTTTCGAACTTCAATTATTTAATGAATTATGATTAAATAATAATTTGAAAAACCTTAAATTAATTTTCAAGTCATTTTTTGTACTTAACGAGAAAACACATTCATTTGTGAATATGATCCATTTCTTTTACTTCATCATTTTCATTGATTTTTATCCATTTGTTCTACGTGTAATTCTTTTATGGTTTTAACGAACTAGTGGAGAGACCGATTGGACATATATAATTAAGTTCCAACTTTTCACCTATTAATTATAAACTTATTTAGTCGTAAAGTTATTCCACTAAAATATCATAACTGAGCTATCCCTAATTATATACAATTACGAAAGTTATTTAATAAGCGCTCATCTAATGACCTTGTTATAAGTGTGTTACCCTCATGAGATATTCTTAATCTTTTTGGATAAATTCGTTCTCCTAATATGATCCTATTTTATATCATGGTAACCATTACATCTTTCTTCATGAAAAGTCAATTACTATCAAATAGTAATCAAATCATTTATCATAAAGAAAAATGACTCGTTGCTACATTTACTTTTCATTTATCAAGTAATGTCGATGAGAATATATCATTTACACTTTAGTTGGGCTATGAATTCCACTATTGTGGAATGACGCTACATACTGTACAAGCCGTATACCTAACGCACTAGCTTTCAATTCCTTATTTATTTGAACTCAGGCTTTTATATACATGAAAGTATAGGAGTCACGCATACACAATCCATCATCCACTCAATATTAATGTATGACCTTTTATGAACGTCACAAGAGAATACATCCATAAATTGATTTAGGATCTATTCTACTTGGGTCTTGTCCAATATACTGTTAATATAGCCAGACACATCTGTGCCTCTATCTTCTAGGAGTCATCCGCTCCAATGGTCAAGATGAAAAATTCTCCTTAATTGGACCTGACAAACAACATATTAGTCTTTCAATTGGTTTGCTCGTTTTCGACTAGACTAATACATGTTTAGATTATCTACTAATACCAGTTGTCTTTCTGTATTATGATCTGACGACATAATACAACTTAGTATTTGTAACAGCCTGTTTTTTAGTGGTATCAGAAACAGTGGTTTCGGGACTACAAATTTGACGAGTAAGTTCATATAACTAGTATTTATATTATGCGAGTCTATAATAATTTTTATATTGAATTTTGATTTGATGAATTTTAATTATTGAATTAAAAGTTAGTACAAGTGGTTCGGCTCAAAAGTCAAGTGGGTTATGAAAATGAAGGATTGAGACCCCGTTTCTGTTATTTAAGGTCGTAAATATTTTTATCAAATATTTACAGAGTCGTAATATATGTGAATTGAAGTTTGGTCCAGTAATTCTGATGATTTATTGCTAATTTCAATAAAAGAACTAAATTGTAAATGAGACAAAAGTTAATTGTTATAGATTCAATTACTAAAGGGACCAAAATGGTGATCAAACCATGGTAGAAAATTCCAAGCGGTGGTGGATGTCAATCATTCCACTAACATTTGGGTTATTTATTCATTAAGTCCTAATTAGTTTAAGATTAAATTGAAAAAAAAGTTTGTTTAATTGGAATTTAATATAATTGAAGGACCAATGGTGTAATTGGACCATCCTTAAATGCCCTAATGATAGGATTGATGTGGAATTATCTAGATTTTGATAAATTGCATTTAGATCCTAATTAATTAATAATTAAAGAAAATAGACTAAATCATAAAAGCTATAAAAGTCAATTGCTATTAGTTTAAAAAGTTTAATAAGGGGGTTCTAAAGGGCAATTAGACCCTTGTGCTTGTAGTGGATGGTAACGGCTAAGAAAATATGAAATTTAAATGTTATAATGAAAGGTATATTAGTAAATTAATAAAAAATAAAAAATTATAATAAATTAAAAGGTAAAGTAACTTGATCTTCTTAAATTTCTTTCTTTCAAAGACTGAAACCTTTAGAAAAAAATAGAAAGAGCTTCGGCCAAGTTGAGTTCTTCATTTGGGTAAGTAAATTTTTCCCGTTTTTAATAATTTTTATGTTTTTGAGCTCGTATTAGCTCGATCTAGCTAATCCGGTGGCTAATTTGTAAAACTATTAAATGTTGTGGATTATGCCATTGATGTGTTGTGTATATTCTTGAAGTTTTATGATGAATTATTAAGTTCGATTGTTAAATAGGACTATTTTGTAAAGTAGTTTTTGTTAATTTTAATGTTAAAGGACTAAAATGTTAAAGTGATAAAAATGTTAGGACTTGAGGTGAGATAATTGAAATTATGGGCTGTAATGAGGCCCAAGACAATTCGGCTAAATTTTATTTTACTAAAAATTGGTTAAATTGCAAGTTTTGAGCTTAAGAACTAAATTGAATAAAAGTAAAATGTTGGGGGCAATTTTGTAAAAAATTATAAAAGGATTAAATTGCATAAATGAGTTAATTTTTCTCTGGAATTAGTGAATTGAATAAAATTATTATTTTAAATCAAGAACAAATGGAAAATCGAGGAAGAGAAAATTACAAAATATTCCCTATATTTTGTCGTTGCTGCAGTTTAGTTTGATAAGTTTGTTTAGTTTAATTTTAGTACATTTTTAAATGTATTATATGAACCTAATTGCATAATGTTAGATTATATTGATGTGTGTAATTGAAAATGGAAATAATGAATTGATACGACGTCGATCACTGATTGAGATACTTTGAACTGTTACTGCAAATTAGTCCTATAAGTTTGTATCTTAGTAATTGAATTAGTTATTGTTTTGATGAATTATTATCTATTTGTGTATATACGTGAATCAAATTTGCTAGCTTGAATGAAACGGATAAGACCATAGTTGAAAGACATTATGACATTATACCGGAATTGAATAAGACCATAGTTGAAAGAAATTATGACATCATACTAGAACCGAGTAAAACCATAGCTGAAAAACGTTATGGCATCACGATTTTAACAAGTAAGATCATAGCTGAAAGACGTTATGGCATCATGATTTTAACGAGTAAGACCATAGCTGAAATACATTATGGCATCACGAGTTTAATGAGTAAGACCATAGCTAAAAGACGTTATGGCATCACGATTCTAACGAGTAAGACCATAGCTGAAAGACACTATAGCATCACGATTCTAACGAGTAAGACCATAGTTGAAAGACGCTATGGCATCACGATTCTAACAAGTAAGACTATAGCTGAAAGATGCTATGGCATCATGAATCAGACGAATAAGATCATGATTGAAAGACACTATGGCATCCTTCAACCTTTTGCTATTCAGGTAATATGTTTTGGGTGAGATATGTATCATAAGATTGAATGTGAGATGAATGTGTTGACTAGTATAATTTGTAATGAATATTTATGCCTTGGTGTGTGATTATATGCTATATATGTAAATAAATATGTTAACTAATTATGTTTGTGATGTTTAAGGAATAAAATGGATATACGAGTATTTGTCGAGTAGTCAATGTTATTCTATTTGGTTCATCGGGTTATGTTTTATTGATCTCTGAAAATTTATTGAAAAGTGGAAACTAATTTGTATTATTGTACTGATCATTTCTCACCTATTGTGAGTTGTGATTAATAGGAATTCTAATAATAACCTCATTGATAGGAACTCTGTTCATTAATCTTGTATTTGAATTATTATTATGTTTTATTTGGTAAGCTTTACGGTTCAATCAACTAACTTACTAAGCTTTACGAAAGCTTACTCGTGTTATTTGTCTTATTTCTTGTAGATACGTTTTGTAGATCGGGAGATCTGATCAACTCGAAGAATCACATTATCCAAGGATCATTTGGTAGCTTTTGAATACATCTTGGCTTATATGGCATGTAATAGGAGAATTTGATTATGTTTGTAAGGGTTCATAAGTACTTATTGGTATTGTTGTTAATGTGCATATGATGATGTGGTATAAGTAGCTAAGTGAGGTGCATACTTGATTTCATGGTATAACATTTTGAGATAGAAGATAAGTTATTTGAATGTGCTTGTAGCTTGTAAACTTAGTTAAGGAAATGAGTTGTAAAGTACTTGAAATGTGATGTCATGGATGGCACATTGGTTAGACCTTAGGATGTTTGTTTTGACATGTTTTGGGTGTCATTGGAATGCATTTTGAAGTCTTATAATATTGTGTTGAGAACTGGTTTAGATATTTATGCAATTGGATGAAAAGTAAACACGATTTAGGTAACTTTTGGACACACACGACTTGGGACACGGGCTATCACAAGGCCGTGTGTCACACATGAGCAGCCCACATGGGTGTGTGCCCTGAACGTGTTAGGTGCAGGGTTTATACGGGATAGCACACGGCCTGCGACACGGCCGTGTGACCCAAGTCAGTGAGTTACATGGGTGATAATACGGGCGTGTATAGTAGCACACAAGCATATGGGACAGCCACACGGCCGTATGACCCTTGTAGTGAAAATTTTTAGTTTTTCCCTGAACGTTCCAAATTGTTCCAAAATTAGTCCCTAATTGTTTCTAAATAAATTTTAAGGCCTTGTAGACTCGAGTTAAGGCTCATAAATGTATGTATTACTCTGATATGATTTATTATGGAATTCTATTAATTAATTTGGCAACTTGATGCTATCTGTTATTGATTGTTCTGGATTGTACAGTAATACGCCATAACCCTAATCCAGTGATGGGTATGGGTTATGTGTGTTGCAGTATTAGTTAAACATTAGGTATTAATAAGCCAATATTTGCTTCCATTTAGTTTTGTGTACAAAAATCGTTGAGGAAAATATACAAATAATATTAATGTAATTGATGGATATTTTATTAAACCAATTTGTTTGAAAGATAAAAGTGTAAAAAGAAAAATATACTACATTTAGGATACTAGATCCAATAGTCTCCCACTTGCCCTAGTGAAGTAGATGAGTCATATTTCGCATTCCCATGCCCTTTACATGTTTCTCAAAACTGCTAACTACTAGAGTCTTGGTAGATGGGTTTGGAAGGTTGTCCTATGATGTGACTTTGACTACATCCACTATTATGTCTACTATTGTCTCCCTTATTATGTGATACTTTCTCTCAATGTGTTTCATCCTCTTGTGGTTTTCGGTTTTCTTGGTGTTAGGTAGGCTGCACTGTTATCATAATACAGTGTGATAGTTTTTTTATACCAGAAACGACTGTGAGATCCATAAGGAACTTCCAAAGCCCTATTTATTTTTTTGTTTCTTCAAAATTAGCCAATTATTCTACCTCCATAGTAGAGTCAACAATACAACACTACTTGACACTTCTTGTAACAACCCATTTTTTGGTGGTGTCAAAAACAGTAGTTTCGGGACCACGAAATTTGACGAGTAAGTTTGTAAATACTATTATTTAATATTTACGAGTTGAATATGGTTTTAAAAAGGTTTTTGATATGGTAATTTATGCTTTTTGAATGATTAATTAAGTTCAAGTGGTAAGACCCTAAAGTCAAGTGATTTTAGAAAATGAGGTATCGGGACCTCATTTCTATAAACCGAGTCGTAGATATTTTTATAAATATTTACGGAGTTTCATTAAGGCAGTATTAAAGTTTCGTTAAGAAATTTTAACGTTTCGATAGTTAATTAATTAAAAAGAACTAAATCGTAAAAGATGCAAAATTTGATCACTATTTGATTTGAGTGATTAAATGGTTTATTGAATAAATAAAAATGGACTTAAATGATAATTAGACCATATAAGAATGTAGTGGATGATTTTTGCAGCTAAAAGCATGAAAAGTTGATGATTATTAAATGGACAAAATGGTAATTTGTTAATTAAATTAAATTAAAAAAACAAAGTTTGTATCATCTTTTCCAATTCATTTCTTTCACCAAATTGGGGAGAAGAAAGCCAATGTTAAAGGCTTTGAAGCTTCGACCAAACTTCATTGTGTGCGTGTAAGTTCGTTTTAGCCTCGTTTCTAATAACTTTTATGTTTTTGAGATTGTTGCAACTAGGTCCAACTAGCTCGTACCTTCGATTTTGAATCTGTTAAATATTTTCAATGTTACAATTGATAAACCTTGTGACTTTAGATGTTAAATTATGAATTTAAAATGTTGGTTGATATTTAAAGTATTTTATTAAGTGATTTTTGATGAATTTTCTGATTAGGGACTAAATTGTTAAATTAATAAAAGTATAAGGATTTAATGAGAAATTTTTGCATAAATGGGATTCTTTGGATACCATGAAAATTTAGCTAAGCTCAATTTTGGGTAAAAATGGTTAATTTGCATGTTTTGGGCTCAAAGACTAAATTGAATAAAAGTAAAACTTTAAGGGCAACTTTGTAAAAAAATAAAATGACTAAATTGCATAAAATGAATTTTTTATTGTCTAAATTAATATATTTAATGAAATTATTAATTTAGATCAAGATCAGATGGAAAATTGAGAAAAATGGAAAATCACCGAAATGCCCCTAAACTTTGGTATTTCTGCAATTTAGCCAGGTATGTTTGAATGGTTAAAGTGATATATGATGAATTGACCTCAACATGGTCAAGATATGGTATGTTTTGGAAAGATTTTGATTGTAATATGGTATGTTGGTTATATATCAATTATGTTATGTTTTGGCATGGAAAAAAGTTAAGTGATAATTGGTTAAATATGCACATGTATAAGTATTTTGGGTTGATGATGTAGCCATTTGTTTTGGCTTGTGTTTATGGCATTTTCTTGTGAAGGAGTTGTTATTAAGTTGACATATATATATTTGGGCCTTGTAATGGTTGTTATGTTAATATATATATGTGACCTTATGATGGTTGATTTTATAGTTCTTATGATGCTTAGGTGATGGAAGTTGAACACGGTCATTTTGGTATGAAACATGTAGTTGGCATATATGTTTTATGATGCTAATGTTAATTGGTATACTTGGTACTTTTGGTATGAAATTGATAGGTAAACAAAATGGTATGTTTTGGCAATAACTTAGCTAAAGGTTAGTTGAACATTTGGCCAAATTGTGCATATAATTGTACATGTTTAATTGTTGTGATTGAGGTGTCTTTTGGGCATATTAGTTGTATGTTTATATACCTTAATTGGGTATCTTGATGATGCATGTTATTAGTGAAATTTGAAGGCTTGTTTATATGTGGAAATTTGGTTGTAGGTATGTGCTTGAATGGGTGAGAAAGATGGCTTGTAAATGACCTATTTTTTGTCCACACGGACAGAGACACGGGTGTGCTTCTCAGCCATGTATGACACACGGCCATGCGACATATTTGTGTGTCCCCTGTTGCTTTCAAAGGGTTGCAAGTCAGGTTGTTACATGGCCTAGCACACGGCCTGGCACACGGGCGTGTGGCTTGGCTGTGTGACCCAAGTCAGTGAGTTACACGGGTACGGACACGGGCTGGGACACGACCGTGTGTCCCTACTTCGAATGTCCACATGGCTTGAGGCACGGATGTTCCTCTCAGCCGTGTGATCCTTGCAGTTTTGAAAATTTTCATCTTTCTCTAAAAAATTCTATAGGTTTCTGATTTAGTCCTAAATTGTTTTTAAAGTATTTCTAAGGCCTCGAGGGCTAAAAAAAAGGACGATATGCTTGTGTTTGATTGAGCTATAATGTGTTTTATACAAATGGTTATAATTGATTGTTTTAAGTTAAAATTTTTACCAGTAATGCTCTGTAACCCTATTCCTACGACAGATACGGGTTAGGGGTGTTACAGTTCTCCATACCATAGACTTATCGCCTAGGACAAAGACACGGGCCAAGGTCAATTTCCATGAATCTCAACATGTTTGGAAGTTAGAATTGGTATAACTGATAGGAGTAAGATCTCCTCTGGAATACACAAGCTTATAATCCTTCATTTTCTATGAATACTTGGTTATATGCTTGACTGTTTGTCAGTGTCTTGGATGTGTGCATTACATAGTATACATACTGTGACTTACCAACCCTATCGCGAAGTAGATATCTGGACGTGTACATTACATAGTATCATACTTCCTATTGTAGAAGCATGAGGAACATTTCTCATGTATTATCTTTCTTTCGCTATCTTAAGAAGTCTTCTAAAGAAATATCAAAGCATGATAAAAAGGGTTGAGTGCCTTTTTTGAATCGGCCATTGCATAACGTTCCAATATCTTGTCTATGCATGAAGCTTGTGATAATGCTATCACTTTGTTCTTTTGATCCCTTAGGATTCGAATACTTATAACAAAGTTAGCTTTCTCAAGTCCTTCATGCTAAATTGTTAGGGTTAACCATAGTTTAACCGATGACAATGTAACACCCCTTACCCGTATTCGACACCGGAATAGGGTACGAGGCATTACCAAGAAACAAACATTTGTAAACGTATTAAACCATGTCATAAAATTTCATCCATATTAAAAATTTTCAAGTTATTATCTTTAAGTCTCTAAATAGGGCCTACGAGGCCTAATACATACTTTGGAAGTGGTTCGGGACTAGACCAAGAACTTTGGAAAACATTAGACAATTTCTTGAAAATAAGGACATACACCTATGTCCAAGGCCATGTTCTTCACACAACCATTCACGTGCTTCACTTTCTATAATTAATCATCACATACTCATTCAACCAAGTCATGCAAGCTTGTACATCCACAAAATACAACATTATAAACATATAGCTCAACTAATATTAGCCAACCTCAATGGTCTTTTTCAACATGAACTATCAAATATTATAGGCCAACATTTTAGGCCAACCCATAATAACATATACACACATAATCAAACCCCTATACATTCCATAGACTTAAAAATACTTGAAGATCGTTGATACAATACCAATCAATAACTTGTTAGTGTGATAGAATCTCCGACGACCTCCAACTCGAGCTAGCCTCTGTGACACTATGGGAAAAAGAAAGAAAGGGGGAGTAAGCATTATAGCTTAGTATTTAATAATAAGTGATTTATTAACAGACTTTTATAAATCTCCAATATATGTTCTTAAGATAATTCAATCATAATTACACATAGTTCCACTATGTATTCATGTTCATCTCAAGCTGTCTACCTGAGTCACAGTCACTAAATTATTTATATCTTGAGCTACGAAACTCCAAATTAAGATATGCTAATTTTCCCTGAAACTAAACTCATATTTCTTCTTACCATAAAATTTTCAGAATTTTTGGTTTAGCCAATACATACATTTTATTCTTTAAAGTTTCCCCTATTCTGCTGTCTGACAGTTCCGACCCTTCTTCACTAAAAATTAATTATCTCATCGTACAGGATTCGGATGATGTTCCCATTTGTTTATCTTCAAAATAGGCTCATTCAAGATTTTAAACATATAAATTATAACCTATAATTATTAACAATTTTTAATGATTTTACCAATTCAAATCAAAGGATTACGAAATCAATCTGACCCTATCTCACTAAAATTCAAACATCTCATAATATGAAATTCTTTTGCTTACACCGTTTCTTTTATATAAAAATAGGCTTAATAAGATTTAATTTAATGTCTTATTCAACTTATAATTTAGTTTCCACCATTTTTGGTGATTTTTCAAAGTCACACAACCGCTGTTGTCCAAAACTGTTTTATTTCTAAATTTCACTCTTTCATGTTTTCTTTATAATAACTTTCATTGTAATACTTACTTTATATCAATCTTACCAAATTTCGATCATATATCGAGTACATTTCTCATAAGTTTACACACACATACCTGCACTTATTCATCACATAGTCATATTCGTTTACACTTAGTCATTTCTCGTTGAACACATCGGAATAATAACGGATACCCGGTGGCCTGCATATAGTACCAGCCTTGTAGCCAAAGCTACCTTCTTCACAAAGTGGCCTTCACATAGTACCACACTTGTGACAAAAGCTATCTTTCTTTACAAAGTGGCCTTCACATAGTACCACACTTGAGTCACTAATGACATGTCACTTGTATCCTATTCTATTCCTAATGTTCAATCGAGAAATTTATCACTTTTTGATACTTGTTAATTTCATTAAATATTCAGCCACATTTCATAAAACATAATAAAATATGATAACATAAGTAATAACGATGCATTATTTACATAAAATTTACCTCGGTAGCACAATCGGTGAAAAGGACTTATTCGTCATATTCTTTGTTTTCCCCCCGTTCTAAGTCCGAATCTCGTTTTCCTTGATCTATAAGAACACATTTAACTCATTTATTCGTCCTGCTACTCAAATTAGCCTACACTCACATTGTGGCAAAACTTACATTTTTGCCCCTAAACTTCGTCATAGTTACACTTTTACCCCTAGGTTCGTAAATTGATGTTTATTCAATTTCCTTGTATTTTAAGCCTAGCCGAACCATTTTCATAACTATAACAGTCCACAATTTCCATTTATTCACACACTTACACATATTTTACAATTTGTTTTTTCAAATTAGTCTTTTTTGACAACTTCATCGAGAATAACTTAGTAAAAGTCGTTTACTACACACCGAACATTCATATTCTACCATTAAACATCAAAGCTCAAGCATTTCACATATGGGTAAAATTTCAAATCTCAACCCTAGCTCAAATAAATGGTAGATATAGAGAGATCGTGTTACGAGGATTTCAAAAACATAAAAATCATTAAAAACAGGGTAAGAACGGACTTACAATCGAGCTTGGAAGCTTGAAAAACCCTAGCCATGGTTTCTTCATGCAACATTCAGCCATAGCTTGAAGATGGACACAATTTTGCTTTGATTTTGACTTTTTAATTCTTTTAATTACTAAATAACCAAAATGCCCCTAACTTAAAAATATCTTATTTCACTTACCTCATGTCCATTTTTGTTCAAAATTTAACCAATGGTCTAATTACCATTTAAGGACCTCTAATTTAAAAACTCATTCCACTCAAGTACCTTTATAAACTAGAACACACATTTTTCATCTATTTCAATTTAGTCCTAAATATTAATTTGGATACCCAAAAATTAAAATTACGCAACGAAAATTCCAAACAGTCGTTCAATCACACAATAAACATTAAAAATTAATCAAAATAATTTTTCTTACTATGAATTTGTGGTTTCGAAACCACTATTCTGATTAGGCCCTAAATCGGGCTGTTACAACTCTCCCCCTTAGGGATTTTTGTCCTTGAAAATCTTACCAGAAGAAATTGCTTTCAACTCTCAAGAATCACTTCCACTAATTTCTCAGAACCACAAATCAATTCAACCTCGTATATCTTTCTAGTCACATTTGAACTTTAATACATCGTGTCGGAGTATATCATCAAAGTTTTGAATTACTCTCTCAGACTTACCACTGATTTACAGGTGTATTACCGTGCCAAGATGTAACTAGATATTCATAGTTTCCTGTAGCTCTTTCCATATTTTGGATTTAGCCTTCGAATCTCAATCCGAAATAATGGAGAGTGATACTTTGCATAATCGAATAATCCCAGAAAAAATCTTACTCAGCTGGTTTTTTAAATAAGAAATCTGTACAAGAACGATCAATCACAATCCGATAACATCTGTGATTGTATCTGCTTTCCCAGAGATTAATCAATAACTACTCGCAATCTTTCAACAGCTCAAGTCTTTAACACTATCTTAACTTCAGATATTTCTATGACATTTGATACTTTAATTCTTGAAATCAGGGAACATGTGACATTAACCGTATAAAAACATGAACCATCACTTTACATTCTAGTAATAAAACACATTTCAATCCGTTCAATAGTACATCACTGATAACAATCAAAATTACCCGAGGAAAGAAAATCAGTATACAATTTAAACTTGATTGTCATAATCCACACTTTTGCCGATATCAACTTCAAAGATAAGTCATACTTGATAAATTAAACAATAAGGATGATAAGAAAACCGAGATAATGAAATCCGAGATACAAGACCATACTAAATGTCCGAGAACACCACTCATATGAAATAATAGAGATCCTGACGATTCCTTAGAGAAAACCAGAAGAAAAAGAAACATTGTTCATACTATCCGAAGTAAATTGTAACAGGGATAATACATTTTCCATATAGATGTAAACAGAACAACAACCAGAAGAAACAAAAGAATAGTTTCATATGAATTCACTATCAACTTTTTTATCTCAGATGTAACGGAATAGAATACCAATAGAAAATAGTGGAATGCCGATCATAGATCAATCAAACCAACTATACTTTCATCAGAAAACGAGAAATTACAAATGCCTCTAAGAATATATAAACACATATAATACCCAAAAGAGATAGTCGTAAATTGCTCAACTATAACTATTATACTCAAACATCTATACCTTTCAAACATTATTCTTTTGACTAATTCTATCATCACTAATCTCATAACATTTCATTCATTAAAAAAATCAACTTAGAAGAATTCCCAGTAAATACAATCTTTAGAAATCATACTTGAATGAGTCGATTTAACCGAAATTAACTCATTCTCTAGCTGTGGCTTTGCGCATTCCAAATAATCTTTAGAATAATCTGATATTTCTCTCATAACTGTCTTTGCTTGCTAAATCATTCCCATCTCTAATCACATCATTAATTATTCCACCACTGAACTCTTTAGTTTCCCCACTTGTGAGCTTATTCAATATAAATCTCATGAATTTCGTCATATGACACTATACCGGTAAGGGGTGAAGATTGTAAAGCCTTTAAAGTTTTGACTCTCATACATACACATGTACAGTATAGCATTTAACATCAACATAATAGCATATACTCTAATTCATACATCTTTAGGCTTCAACTCATCATGAACACATTTTCAAATATTTTGGTAACACATTTCACATATGAATATCAATCAATCATAATAAGCTCATCATAAGATAAATTTTCACTTTATTCACTGCAAAAAGTCACTCTGATGCATCGAAATGCAATGTTCAATCGGAACGATAACATTTTATCCATATTCCTCAACTTTTGGTTAATCCATTGTATTGTATCCATTAACACATACATATCATCGCAAATCACAAAGATCAATTCAAGCAGATCAATATATTCACTAAGTTATACGAACTTACTTATCCCCTTTTAGCATTATCGATGGTAGCTCGGTTGGAAAGCATCTCTACTTTAACAAAATGATCTCATCGGAGTCGGGAGATATCACACTATCATAGTTCACATATGACATGTATAGCTAGACTCTTGCACATGCTATGTTAGTCCGAGAATCGACTAAACCATAAGTCTGGTACCACTAAATGTAACACCCCTTACCCGTATTCGACGCTGGAATAGGGTATGAGGCATTACTAGAACACACACACTTGTAAACGTATTAAACCGAGTCATAACAATTCATACTTTGGAAACATATTATCTTTGAGTCTCTAAATAGGGCCTACAAGGCCTAATACATACTTTGTTAGTGGTCCGGGACTAGACCGAGAACTTTGTAAAACATTAGACAATTTCTTGAAAATAGGGGCATACACTCGTGTCCAAGGCCGTGTTCTTCACACAACCATTCACGTGCTTCATTTTCCACAATTAATCATCACATACTCATTCAACCAAGTCATCCAAGCTTGCACATCCACAAAATACAAAATCATAAACATATAGCTCAACTAATATTAGCTAACCTCAATGGCCTTTTTCAAAATGAACTGTAACACCCCTGACCCGTATCCATCTCCAAAATAGGGTTATAGAGCATTACCGGAGTTTACAAATTAATTTACAGACATTTCATTTCATCAAGCATTCATATTTAAAATCAATCAAAATCAAAACATTAATGAGCTAACGTTGGCCAATTTAACTCATACATGTCATTATAACCAGAATCAAAACATCCAAAATTACCGATAGAATTAATGGATAGTGTGATAAACATTCATACATCCATTCAATGCATTATTCCCCTTTTTATCAAATATATCAATGTTTCATCAATTTTCATACAATGAATATTCAAATCATATTCACATCAATAACATACATTTCAAGCATTTAAGAATATAATTCAAGTTACACGAACTTACCAGACTAAATTGCAGAGATACCAAAAATTTAGGGACATTTTGGTAATTTTCTATTTTCCTCGAATTCCCACCCAATCATGATCTAAATTAATATTTCATTCAATTTATTAATTTAAATAATAAAAAAATTCATTTCATGCAATTTGGTCACTTTTTGACATTTTTACCAATTTACCCTTCAAATATTACTTTTATTCAATTTAGTCCTTGAACCTAAAACATGCAAATTGGCCATTTTTAATGAAAACTCATGCTAGTTGAATAATCATTTATTTTCCTCCTACTCTCCATTCCACATCCTTAATGTATAATATGCTTATATGTAACATTATCTATAATTCCATCATTTATTTATATATTAATTCAACGCTGTCCACTCGAGTCATAGTCACTAAATTATTTATATATTGAGCTACGGAACTTCAAATTAATATATGATAAATTCCTAAGAAACTAGACTCACATATCTTCTTACCATAAAATTTTCAATATTTTTGGTTTATCCAATAAGTACATTTTATTCTTTAAAGTTCTCCTATTTCACTGTTTGATAGTTCCGACCCATCTTTACTAAAAATTAATTATCTCCTTGTAAAAAGTTTAGATGATGTTTATGTTTGTTTCTATTGAAAATAGACTCATTCAAGATTTTAATCATATAAATTTAAGCCTCTAATTATTTTTATTCAATTTTTGATGATTTTCCAAAGTCAAAATAGGGGAACCCGAATTCATTCTGACCTTGTCTCACAAAATTTATTATATCTCGTGATTTACAATTCCATTACTTACACCGTTTCTTCTATGAGAAACTAAACTTAATAATATTTAATTTAATATTTTTTCATCCTCTAATTCTATTTCCAAAATTTATGGTGTTTTTTCAAAGTAAACCTATTGCTGCTGTCTAAAACTATTTTAGTGCAAGATGTTGATTACTAAATTTATAACTCCCTTATTCCCTTTCTCAATAATATTTCCATCATTTTCACTTATTTCCTTTCACTAATATATCAAGAACATAAGACTTTATTTAATAAAACTCTACTATAACATCATTTCCATACTTTTTCAATAATAACAAACTTAAAAATATATTGAAATCTTGATGTTCTTATCTTATGCTATTGATTTCAATCTTTTTCTTGATTTTCTCTCTCCTCCAGCTTCTATTTCTTGAATCTAACTTGACATTATAGCTCCCCATTGTCTCCTTGTTATTTTTCTCTCTTGGAAGCTATGGAAATTCTTTTGATTTCTAGGTGAAAATAGTGAATTTTTGGTGAAAGGACCAAATTGTAAAGAAAGCAAAACTTTCTTTCTTCTCTTCTCTTCTAACGTTGGTTGCATGGAAAGATGATGATTTTTCATCATCTTTTCTCCCTTTTATATACATCATTTAATAATAAAATAATATTAAAATCTTAATACAATATTAATTAAATAACATTTATCTAATTAATTAATTAAAAATATCACAAACATCATCATTACCTTCTAGAATTGTCTCTCTATTTGACCATTTTGCCCTTTATAATCTTTGGAAATTCCATCCTTGAGTCGTCACTTAATTTGATAAAATTACAATTTAGTCCCTCAAAATTATTCACCTTTTCAATTTGGTCCTAATTCATCCATTTTCCTTAGTTTCTAGATTATTCCACCCTTAAATATTTACGCTATTGGTCATTCAACTTTTTCATATTTACACTTTAACCCCTCAAAATTTTGAGTATTTACTCTTGGGCAACAAAACTTTTCTCACTTTTGCAATTTAATTCTTTCTTGAATTAATATGTCATAATGTACTTCCCAAGGATATTATCTTACTTTCTTACTGTAGTAATTTTCGGGGTATTACATGAACTATCAAATATTATAGGCCAACATTTTAGGCCAACCCATAATAACATATACACACATAATCAAATCCCTATACATGCCATAGACTTAAAAATACTTGAAGATCGTTGATACAATACCAATCAATAACTTGTTAGTGTGATAGAATCTCCGACGACCTCCAACTCGAGCTAGCATTTGTGACACTATGGGAAAAAGAAAGAAAGGGGGAGTAAGCATTATAGCTTAGTAATTACGTATGTAAATAATAAGTGATTTATTTATAGGTTTTTATAAATCTCCACAATATGTTCTTAAGATACTTCAATCATAATTACACATAGTTCGACTATGTATTCAAGTTCATCTCAAGTTGTCTACCCAAATCACAGTCACTAAATTATTTATATCTTTAGCTACAAAACTCTAAATTAAGATCCGCTAATTTTCAACAAAACCAGACTCACATATCTTCTTATCATAAAATTTTTAGAATTTTTGGTTTAGCCAATATGTACAGTTTATTCTTTAAAGTTTCCCCTGTTCTACTGTCTAAAAATTCCGACCCTTCTTCACTTAAAATTAATTATCTCCTCGTACAGGATTCAGATGATGTTCCCATTTGTTTCTCTTAAAAATATACTCATTCAGGATTTTAAACATATAACTTCTAACCCATAATTATGTTTTTATAATTTTTAATGATTTTCCCAAGTCAGATTAGAGGATTCTGAAATCATTCTGACCCTATCTCACTAAAATTCAAATATCTCATAATATGAAATTTTTTTACTTACACCGTTTCTTTTATATAAAAATAGACTTAATAAGATTTAATTTCACATCTTATTCAACTTTTAATTCAGTTTCCACCATTTTTCGTGATTTTTCAAAGTCACACAACCGTTGCTGTCCAAAACTATTTTATTTCTAAATTTCACTCTTTCATGTTTTCTTTATAATAACATTCATTGTAACACTTACTCCGTATCAATCTTACCAAAGTTCGATCATAAATCGAGTACATTCCTCATAAGTTTACACACACATACCTGCACTTATTCATCACATAGTCATATTTGTTTACACTTAGTCATTTCCTGTTGAACACATCGGAATAATAACGGATACCCGGTGGCCTGCACATAGTACCACCCTTGAAGCCAAAGCTACCTTCTTCACAAAGTGGCCTTCACACAGTACCACACTTGTGACCAAAGCTATCTTTCTTCACAAAGTGGCCTTCACATAGTACCACACTTGTGATCAAGTTATCTATTCTCAAAGTGTCCGTCACATAGTACCACACTTGAGTCACTAATGACATGTCACTTGTATCCTATTCTATTCCTAATGTTCAACCGAGAAATTTTTCACTTTTTGATACTTGTCAATTTCATTCAATATTCAGCCACATTTCATAAAACATAATAAAATATGATAACGTAAGTAATAACGATGCATTATTTACATACAACTTACCTCGGTAGCACAATCGGTGAAAAGGACTTATTCGTCGTATTCTTTGTTTTCCCCCCGTTTTAAGCCCGAATCTCGTTTTCCTTGATCTATAAGAACACATTTAACTCATTTATTCATCCTGCTACTCAAATTAGCCTAAATTCACATTGTGGCAAAATTTATATTTTTGCCCCTAAACTTCGTCATAGTTACACTTTTGCCCCTAGGCTCGTAAAATGATTTTTATTCAATTTCCTTATATTTAGTGCCTAGCCGAACCATTTTCATAACTATAACAGTCCACAATTTCCATTTATTCACACACTTACACATATTTTACAATTTTTTTTTTACAAATTAGTCTTTTTTGACAACTTCATCGAAAATAACTTAGTAAAAGTCATTTACTACACATCGAACATTCATATTCTACCATTAAACATCAAAACTCAAGCATTTCACATATGGGTAAATTTTCAAATCTCAACCCTAGCTCAAATAAATGGTAAAAATAGAGAGATCGTGTTACGAGGATTTCAAAAACGTAAAAATCATTAAAAACGGGGCAAGAACGGACTTACAATCGAGCTTGGAAGCTTGAAAAACCCTAGCCATGGTTTCTTCATGCAACATTCGGCCATAGCTTGAAGATGGACACAATTTTGCTTTGATTTTGCCTTTTAATTATTTTAATTACTAAATGACCAAAATGCCCCTAACTTAAAAATATCCTATTTCACTTATCTCATGTCCATTTTTGTCCAACAGTTTAGCCAATGGTCTAATTACCATTTTAGGACCTCTAATTTAAAAACCCATTCCACTCAAGTACCTTTATGAACTAGAACACACATTTTTCATCTATTTCAATTTAGTCCTAAATATTAATTCGGATATCCAAACAATAAAATTTCGTAACGAAAATTCCACACAGTCGTTCAATCACACAATAAACATTAAAACTTAATCGAAATGATTTTTCTTACTACGAATTTGTGGTTTCAAAACCACTACTCCAATTAGGCCCTAAATCGGGCTATTACAAACAATGTGCTTATATCATTTCTAATGAGTAGAATGTCATCGACACATAAAATGAGAAAGACCACCTTTTCATCCTTAGTACATCTATAAACACAATATTCATCAATATTTTACTCAAATCTAAAATTTTTTTATTGCTAGATCAAATATTTTACTCCACAAGTGGGATGCTTTCTTAAGTCTATATATAGGTCTAAGCAATTTACAAACTTCGTGTTTGTTTCCTTTAACTATATATTTGATGGGTTGCATCGTATAGACGCTCTCTTCAAGATATCTATTTAAGAACGTTATATCCATTTGCCAGATCTTGTAATCAAGAGTAGCTGCAATGGATAGCAATATACATATCAACTTGAGTATGGAAACTGATCGCCTCTCTCCGTTCTATCGAACAAAGAGAGAAATCAACACTCTAGAACTAAAATAAAATATCACGGCTTTGTTGCAAGTGTGACGGGTCAGTTGTAATATTTTTAGCGTTACAATGGAACACTAACGTATTCCAAGGATTGAACCTAAGAGAACTGTGAATTGAAAATTTTCTAAATAATGTGTGTGTGAAATAAGGAGTCTAACCAACTAATCACAAAAAAATTATATTACGACAAATCATAAAGTCAAGAGAAATTAAACTAATCTACTACCTAGTTGATAAGTACTAAATTATAAAACGGGTGAAATTAAAAAAATAATGATTAAATAACCAACGGTGGTTGGTTGATCTCAATGTGGTTCATTAATCTTCAAATTAGGGATCCAAATCGCTTAAACTCCAAAATGGCTCCATATTAGCTCTCGGTCTCAATTTCACCTAATTAGATAAATTAATTTAGATTATCTCTCAATCTCACTGGTTAACCTGAGACTAATAAATTGGTGCCAAACAAGATCTCCTCTCGGTCTCACTCGCCTAGATATTCCTTTAGGGTCGCCAATCTTAAGTTTTTAGGTTCATTCAAATTAGTCCAATTTATTACGATTTGGTCTTTTATCCAAAAATCAACTTACCACATCTCCATCAACCAACCATTTTTAAAAGATTAGTTACTCAAGTTGAAAATAAAGCTAATAAACATGAAAACGAAAAACATGGAAGTCATTAAACAAAAGCTTAAGAAAAATGTAAAAGTTGAGATTTTTATGCAAGATAATTTAAAGGGCATGTAAAGAGAACCATTCAACAAGAAAATCTAAAGTAAAAAAAATAAATAGAACAAAATTTAACAAATTTAAAGTAAATGAAACCGAAATACATTAAACTAAATCTAAAAATGACTTACAACTAAGGTATAGGGACTGAAAGTGCAAATAAACCTAAGCTACAATAATAACTAACTTAACTAACACTAAGAACAACCTAAGCCAAGCTAATAGGCTAAACATCCCTCCAAAAACACACTTGAAACATACCTCCAAAAACACGCTTGGGCACTAAGTGCCAGGCTCATAGGCTACACATCCTCCCCCAAAAACACACTTGAATCACTACGAATATAACTTGGTAATCCGCAACAAATATTGGATTCAAGTACAATCAGTGAATATATATATCATACGTTAACATCTCATCTCATATAAAACCCATACAACACGATTAATAACCTTATTGGCATTCCAATTGTATCCTATCCTATCTTTAATTCGAGTACAATTTACACATCAATATCCTTTATTACAATTCATTCCATTCCTAAGATTTTGTACTATTCCAACCAAACTTCAAAATATAATCACGCATTACCAGTTTAATCCAATAGATATCAGAACATCAAAACAATATATTTATATACCTTTTAACAACATAACATCACCATGTATATATATATCATCCACTCGTATAACAAATCTTACATTCATTCATTAATACATATTTATCAGTATCTACTACAAATCCCACTTTTTTTTATGTAGTCTTTATTATGTCATAAGTCATTAAAATTTCATTTTTATATATATAATTAATAAATATAAGAACACAATTGAATCATAATAAGAAAATAAATTAAGTACTATAGAACTTACCTGAAAAATGGAAACTACAAAGTGTTAGGGACTAATTAAGCTACAACGGTCTCAAAAACATAAAATTTACAAAAAAAGGCTAGGTTTGGACTTACATGCAAGGGTTGAATGGTTTTAAATGCTTGAAGCTATCTTCCTTCTCTTAAAAATGGTGGAAATAGTGATGGATGAAAAATGAAGATGATAATGACTTATTATTTTATGTTTTATGATTTAATTATAACATAACCTTTTAATTTCACATTTTTTAGTAATTAAAATATACCTATCGTCCACTACTATACAAAAGTGTTTATTTTCCACTTTAAACCTTAATACTTTACATTTTAAACCCTTAGAACTATTAAAAATAAAATACGACTAGCTTTTATAGTTTTTACGATTTAGTTTTTGTACCACAATTAGACATCCAATTACTAAAATTTTCGGACCAAAATTCAATTCATCTATATAAAAGCTCCTTAAATATTTAATAAAAATATTCACGAGCTCAATTTAAAAAAATGAGGTCCCCATACCTCAATTTCCAAAACCACTAACTTTTGAACCGATACAATTGTACCTTTACTAAGTTTCCAAATAATACAGTTATTAGACCAAAATTTAGTATAATATTATAATAACCTTGTAAATATAAATAAATAATATTTACTAACTCGATTATCAAAAAATGGAGTTCAAAACTACCATTTTCTGTACCACTGAAAATCAGGCTACTACAAAAAAAGAAGAAAAAAAAGTTGCAAAGAAATGTTAAATCTACAACTAAGGAAATGAAAATAAGAAACCCTAGAAGAAGAGAAGGAAAACCTAAGAGAAAACTAGATAAAACTCTAAGCTAAAACTAATTTAGTGTGGCCGATAAAACCCTAAGCTAAAACTAATTTAGTGTGGCCTCCTTTTCTCTCAACCAAAATTTTGTTGATATAGAAGCTATTTTGACCCAATTTTTGTGCCCCAAATACCCTTGAACGAGCCTTCAATGATTGGTGCTTCGTGTGGACAAAGACTAATATTTTTTCAATTTCCCCCTCACGATGTGGGTATCATGATACCAGGGAATAGAATATCATAATACCTCAGACAATCTTGAACTTGGGATGCTTCTTGGCAAGTGGATATTGCGATACCCAAAGTGGTTATCGCGATACCACTGAAGGGTGGTCTCCAATCTTGGGTTTGTTGGAGGTATCATGATTCCAAGGTTTGGCTATCATAATACCCTCTCCTATGGTGTCATTCTTTGATAAGAGTCACAAAGGCCCAACTTAATCTCAAGAACGTGATGGGCTCAAACTACTACAAGGCCCAATAACGAGGTCAAAGGCCAAGCAAATGCGTACGAAACTAAATGGAACCATTCAAGACTTCATTAGCAAGACCTTAGATGCGTATACGAAGGAAAAATAAAATGAAGATTCACTTTCTTGTTTTCAAGAAAATCAAGAAACCGAATCTTGGTCCAATTTTGTTGTTTTGAGCGATTTCAAGAATCAAGAAAATCAAGATTTCAAATCTTGGAAATCTTGGTCCAAGAAACCGAATCTTGCAGCCAAGACGCATTGGATCTCAGTTACGAGCATCAACGAACCAATTTCAGGAAAGAACGGATAACAAGCCCAAGTTCTTGAAGACAAACACGGCCCAATAAGATGTTCCAAGCCCAATCCAGAAATTTAAATCAGACTTAGTTGAAAATCAGGTCAAATTGTCAAAGTGGCCCAATTTGTTAAGTTTTAATTCTTTAAATACTTAGTTTAAATTTTAGACTTTATAAATTAATTTTTATGTAAACATTCAGTCCAAGAGGCCCATTTAAAAAGCCTTGGCCGGATTTTCCTTTAAAATCAAATAATTAGGATTTTTTCTGTTAGTTTTTCCTAATAGGGTTAGGAAAGTAATAGAGACCTATATATGTAAGGCTTGGCCGGCCACACAATACACATTACACATTAAAATTTCAGATTTTTTGTTGAGTGAAAATTCTCTTAGAGTTTCTCCAAGAATTCTCTCTTGAGTTTTCTTTAGAAGTAGTTTTAACAATATTTTCGATCGTGGGAGCCTTCTTCAGCCTTCTTCTTGTCGTGTGCTTACATCGGAGGGGAGATTAGAGCCATTTGAAGGGAGTTGTGAAATATTTTTTGATTTCAAGGCTTCTTAGGACTTTTCCTTATATTTATTGCTGTTTATTTTTCTTTAGATTTGTCTGCTTGTGCCGATTCATTGATTAACTTGTTTTATTCATTCTTGTTGCGTTTCCAGCCCTTTTTAATCTTCAAGAAGCTGATCAGCACCCTTCTTGGCAGCAAGAAAATGTTTTCTATTCATAATTTGCAATTGATCTTGCCGCCCAATTATCCTATCTCTGATTCAATTCGGTTTGCTGAGTTTTTGAATTAACTTGCTGTTTTGTGTTCAATTGTCAAATTCGGCTGATTGGATTCTTTCTTGAAGTTCAATTTCATGTTCTTGACTTCCAAGAATCCCCTATTAATAAGTGTTTCGATTCTTGGCTGATTCTTTATTGTTTTGGGGTTTTTGTTTCAGATTTGGAATTCTAAGATTTAATTTTTCTGCTTCGTTTCAGATCTAAGCGTCTAAAGCTTTCGTAGGATTTTCCCGTGACTTGACAACTCGATCTTGGTCCGTGCACAACCCCTTATCATTCTTACTCGATTTCAGCCTCCAACGCGTCCCTTCATCACTCAACAATATGTTAGGGCTCCCAATGACACTATTAGCCAATTTGGGTTTTAAAATGTGTAACGACCTCATTTTTAGTGGTGTTGAAAACTCCAGTTTTGAAATGAATGTGACACACCATAGCATAGATCCAAAGATTGGATCGGGTTTAGAATGTTTCAAAATGAGTAAAAACGAGACATTTGCACTTATTAAATTAAAGCCTAAAAACTACAAAAAAGACGCTACTTTGCTTGAGAATAAACTCCTCAAGTGTATCAGGAAAGCCTAATTTGCCATATAAAATTACAGCAGATCAAACTCTCCCGCACTTAACTCTTTGTTTGTCCTAAAGCAAACAAATTAAACATGCAAAAAGAAAGACGACTCTTGGACTATGTTAGGCAATTAAGTTACATTGCGGTAAAACATCGAACTCGTACGATAACTACCTCTTATGCAACTTAAAAGTGATATCTAGTTAACTTGGTTATTCCTAATGCAAATACAAGTAATTTACTAAGTTAAAATGTCAATAGATATAGAGGCAATGGAAATGAACGTATATACAAGTTTTATCCATCAAAATAAATAATGTGGGTTGCTCATAGATATTTAAAAAGAATTGTTCATATTCATTCAAACAAATTTAAGCTGTTCACGAATTATTATGTCGGTGAATTATTCGGGTCCCAAAGGTCTTTTAAGCTTGTAGCATTCTGAAGCTTAGGATGGTTCAGAAATAAAAAAATGGGCTCTCAAAACGAGTTCAAGCACTAGAAACGGTTAAGCAAACGACATTGTTCCCTACTCACCCCCAATTTATTTACAAACTCACCTCTTTACTTCTCCTTCCCTAGCCTACCTTATTTCTCCAAAATTTTAAAAGGAATTACTCGATACTAGTACGCACAAAATTGGTAATTGTGAATCGAAAGATTTTCTTTTTGGAGCTTAACTTTGATTCAACTATTTTTTTTCTTTATTTTACACTCTTTTGTTCACTTTATATATATAACGCACTAACTCACGTAATCTCTTCATTTTCATTTTCACACACAAAGTCAACATAATGTCTCTACCTAACCTTTAATGTCCATGGCTTGACATCCATTACATAGTCCATTTTAAAGATCGGGACAGAGAAGGATTGAGTACTAGACTCGTTTAGGCTCAAGGCTTTGATATTAAGGTTACAAGAAAATGGTACTTGAGGCTCAAAGATATGAGAATTAGGGTACATAGCAAAAGGTAAGCTTTTAGGCTCTAGGCTAGTTCAAACAATGCCTAAGGTCTTTCTTGAATCAATCACACAACACCAATTCTATCAAGCATACATATATTTAAATGAACAATTAACAATTCAAATTATTTATCTACAAGGATCTGTATACTTTATTCATCCTATGGTACACGTTATACATTTTCATTTAAGTTATTGCCTCTATTCTATTATGCAAATTAACTTATTGAACTAATTAGTTTACAATTAAGAACATCAAGTTGTCTAGTATCATTTGAAATTTACAAGTTTGACAATTCCATGTACTTATTCAATATTTACAACTAATGACATAAACACACAAAATAACATAAAAGAAGAAAAACAAATCAAATCAAAATATGTGCATCCCCCTACACTTAGACTACATATTGTCCTCAAAATTCACTGCACATAAAACAAACACACAAAAACACAAACAATCAAACAAAATACGAAATATAAAAGCAAAAAAATAAGTCCCCAGAGTAGCGTAGTTTAATAGTTTAAATGCCTCACAAATAAATAAAAATAAAATAAAAAATGAGAAAGCATGTAACTATTCTGAAACAGAGTTTGATTCTAGCTCCACAGGTTGCTTTCCTTTTCCTTTTGTGCTCGAGAACTTGTGAAGTCAACTCAGTCGCTCTTCGAATCCTCTTCAAATGATCCCTCCTCTAATTGGTCGCATGGATGTGAACATTGCGCTTTTGTGTTCTTACTTTTATTCAGTTTTCATTCCTTGGTTTTTTTCTCGTTTCCTTCCTCATATTCTCATGGCTTCCTATTCCACACATTTCTTGAACCTGAGATCTTTTTGGTTTCACCAGCCAAGTTTGCTTTTCTATCCCATGGTTACCCACACAACATTCTACATATGGCTTCACAGCTTCAATCATCTGGGAATCGTAATATCACAACTCCGCTAGCTCATCAAGCCATTTTTGAATACCTTCTAACATATTCTCTATTCTTGATTTTGTTGGATGTATTTGCGGCAACCCTTGCTCTTTCTTATGCCTACGGGTCCGTTTGGCTCATTGCTCCTACAAAAGTGCCTGAAATTTCATATATATTGAATCGCCTATCACATATGTGGTTGGTCGATGAAATGGTTCAAGCGACTCCGTAGGCATTTCCGTCGCTCGGCATAAGCCTGTGACTAGATGTGGGAAGAAAATATCGACTTCATCCCAGATCACACAACACAACATATATTTGTAGATCCATGTCCCTACACAAATGTGTTTTTTATTCTTGGATAAATGGTCGACCATGAAGTTCTAGAAAAACTTTTTTTACATCAAGAGATATGAACTTCCAATCGCTTCATTCCATGGACTCCGTTGGTATATCATGAGAATCCATCAAACTTAGTCTTCGGGGAGGCATGATAAAAGAGAAAAAATACAACTACACAAAATATAAGAAATGACATAAAGATTTAGAACACTAATAGGAAATAATGAAGAAACTGTAGTACTTAGGGAGTGTATTGTTAGGTCTTGCAGAAGCGTTCAACATCGTTGTTCTAGTCCAACAAAGACAACAACCTATAAAAGAGTGACAAGAAGCAAACCTTAAGAGGAGTTTAAAAAAGATGGTTGAGAATTTTTAAAGGGAATGAGGTGAGGGAATGAAGGGGGGAGGTAGCTAGGGCATGAAAACTTAGGGGTTTGGGGGTTCATTGCGGTTTTTTAAAGTTTAAATTTTTAAAAACATGCGAGTCACCCGTAGGAGATCCATTTTTGTTTTGAACTGACTCGGATATCGTGATACTTCAAAGAGGATATTGTAATACCTACAAAATTTTTAACCCCAATTTTTGAAACTATCGGTGGTGTTGCGATATCCTGAGACGGGTATCGCGACATCACTATGTTGTTCCTAATTCTTACACTTTTCACCTTTCGCTCTCCTAAAATATGCAAAATTAAGGTTATTAACTACAGAAAAAGATGGAATCAAGCAACTAAAGCAAACTAAAGTGACGTAATACAAAATAAGTTGTGGGAATTGAGACCTAGTCTAAACAAGAAAGTTAAAGAAAAGTTTTAATGCACAGGCTACTCATTTATATATCACTAATTTCTTTTAGAGAAAAATTTAATGAGTAGCTTAGGGTGAGCATTTAAGCCCAAAAAATGGAACTTCCACTAGGTCCTTGAAACTTTGATTTGTCGTTTGTTCATCATCAAGTTGATCTGGGCCTTCTTCAGCTAATGAACACATCAAACTTGCCTTGACTTAGGTTATTTTGATTTTGTACATTTCAAGCCAATTCTCACGGAAATAACATCCACTCCATCGTACATTCTGAATGATCATCAATGTCGGGATCACAAACTCAACTTGTTCTAAGTTCTCAACCTCTATTTGAAAATACATCTGTGAGGGCACTTCCTCGACCGATTTTTCTTATGGGGTTTTTTCTAAAATGTTCGAGAAGTGTGGCAACTCCTTCACATTTACATCACTAGATTCATAGATTTCTTCGATATCACTCGACACCACCTTTAACTCTCCACTCTCTATATCTGGCTGACAATTAACTTTCAAGTCTTGTTGTTCGAAAACCGTATAGGAGGTCCCCTATTCAATTTTAATAGTTTTTGATTCGACACACTTTTCCATTAGAACACTTTTCCTAGCTCGGTATTGGACGACTTCTAACATGAGGTCCAATTGACTCTGTATGGTTTTCAAATTTTCTTGGCATTAAGACATGACATCCTCAAATGCAGTACCCTGAGTGGTTAGTTAGTTACCTTTATTATACGCTTCCCAATACGCTCCCCCATCCTCGTGAAAATTCGAGGAACACGTGTCATACTGGTCGATGTCAGGTGAATACCTTCCCATCCTTGGTAGTCGTTTTCCACCAAACATGCATAACTATACAAGTCATAAGACGGATCGTATCTTTGCCTCCCGTAGGGGTCAAAATCATCCCAACTAGGTGTTGAAGCACCATTTGCATTAGACATGAACAACTCTTCGAGCAACCTATAGTTATGATTAAACATGACTTTTAGTCAAGTATCAACACAACAAGACTAAGAGCATTATTAAAATAGGAATAAAAGTTCGTATCTATAACCTCGACTTTCATTAATTATCTCCCTAAGTACACGTAATGAAAATGAAAATAGTTCAATCAAACGAGAGAGAGAAATGACCACTTTTCCCTCGATCAACGAGGGAGAGAAATGAATCAACTCTGGGACTAAAATGAATATAAATATCACTGCTTTACTTCAAGTGTAACAGGTCAGTTGTAATATGGTGGTTGGTTGATCTCGATGTGGTTCACTAATCCTTAAATTAGGGATCCAAATCATTTAAACTCCTAAAATGGCTCTATATTACCTATTGGTCTCAATTTTACCATATTAGACAAATTAATTTGGATTATCTCTCGATCTCATCGATTAATCTAGGACTAATGAATTGGTGCCCAACAAGGTCTCCTCTCAGTCTAACTTGCCTAGATATTCCCTCAAGGTCTTCAATCCTAAGTTTTTACGTTCATTCAAATTAGTCCAATTTATTATGATTTGGTCGTTTATCTAAAAATCAGCTTACCACATCTCTATCAACCACCCCCTTTTAAAAGTTTAGTTACTCATGCTGAAAATAAAACTAATGAATATGAAAATGAAAAACATGAAAGTCATTAAAGAAAAGCTTAAGAACAATGTAAAAGTTAATATTTTTATGCAAGAAAACTTAAAAGAAATGTAAAGAGAAACATTCAACAATAAAATCTAAAGAAAAAAAACATAAAAAGAACTGAAATACATTAAACTAAAGCTAAAAATGTCTTACAATCAATGTACATGGATTGAAAGTGCAAATAAACCTAAGTTACAGTAATAACTAACTTAAGTAACACTAAGAACAACTAAAACAACAAGAAAAGTTGTAGAGAAATGTTAAATCCACAACTAAGGAAATAAAAATAAGAAACCCTAGAAGAAATGAAAAAAAAAACTAAGAGAAAATTAAAGAAACCTCTAAGCTATAACTACTCCAACGTAGCCTCTTTTTCTTTTAGCCAACTTTTGGCTGATATAGTAGCTATTCTGACCTTATCCTTGTACCCAAAATACCTTTGAACGAGACTTGGGTGTTCTAACCTTATTCTTCGGGTGGACAAATTTTACCCTTTTTGTCAAATTTTGTCCCTTCGCGGTGTAGGTATCGTGATACCAAAGAATATGATATCGCGATAACTTGGGCAGTCTTGAACTTGGGGTGCTTCTTTGTAGGTACATATCGTGAAACCATTGAAGGGTGGTCTCCAATCTTGGGTCTGTTAGAGGTATCGTGATTCAAAAGTTTGGATATCCTAATAACCTCTCATTTGGCATTGTTCTTTCTTGATTTCAGTCTCCAACGCATCCCTACATCACTCAACCATATGTTAGGGCCCCCAATGATATTATTTGCCAATTTGAGTCTCAAAATGAGTAAAAATAAGACATTTACACTTATTAACTTAAAACCTAAAAACTACGAAAAATATGCTACTTTGCTTGAGAGCAAGCTCCTTAAGTGTATCGGAAAAGCCTAATTTGACATATCAAATTATGGTAGATCAACAATCGAAGAGAAAGTTTTCTCGTAACTGATACCTTCTTTTTGAGTGTACCCCTTTGCTACAAGTCTAACCTTATAAGTTTCCACTTTTCCATTCGTATTTCATTACTTCTTGCAAATCCACTTACACTTTAAAGGTTTTACCCTTTTAGTAAGTTTATGAGTTCCCACATTGAGTTCGATTTCATAGAATCCATCTCAACTTTCATAGCTACTTCCCATTGGAATCTGCACTCTACATCACTTCGTTAAATTTGAATGAGTTGTCATCTTCCTGTTTGATCGGCTCAATGTTAAAAACACATTTGCTAGACTGAAAGAACTTAGGCCTACGGGAGACCCTTCGATTACGATGAAGCTCCTTACACTACTAATCGTTTGCAGGTTTAATATTAGGAGTTGGATCTGAAATTCTTACTAGAGGGTTTTGTGTATTTCTCAAAAGTTCCTTGAGTACTTCTTTACTTTGAGGTTTAAATTCGTTCTTGTAACTTTCCTCTAGGAAGGTAGCATGAGTCGACACTATAATTGTTTGCTTTTTTAGATTATAAAACAAACCGCCCTTCATCCTTTAGGATATCCCACAAACATGCATAATTTTGTCTGTGAATCCAACTTTCTTGCATCTTTTTCCAATACATGGGACAGGCATCCCCAAATCCTAAAATGCTTTAGGTTTGGCTTCCTATGGTGCCATAATTTATATGGAGTTTTAGATGCAGCGTTAGTTGGTATATCATTCAGAATGTAGCAAGTCATGTATAAAGCATATCCCCAAAACATCAATTGAACCATGTCTAACAAAGTTCAATTCCTTCTCATTGCCACACTATTCTATTATGGATTTTCTAACAAGTTTAATTAGGATAATATCACATTTTCTATGAGGTAACCTAAGAAATCATTCGATAAGTATTTCCTACTTCGATTAGATCAACATGTCTTTATGGGTAAACCTACTTGTTTATCCACTTCCATACGAAACTCTTTAAATTGATCAAAAGTTAACTTTTGTGGTGCATTAGGTACACATACCCATATCTGGAATAATCATCTATAAAGGTTACATAATGATTGTATCTACCTCAAACATTGATGTTCATGGGGCCACATACATCAATGTGTACAAGTTCTAAGGGTTTAACAACCCTCATTCTTTTTGAATTAAAAGATCGCTTAGTCACCTTACCTTCCAAGCAAGATTCACATTGTGGAATATTAACTTCCTTAAGCAAACTTAAAGTTCCATCTTTCACAAGGCTAGTGATTCTTTCTTGGTTAATATGACCAAGTCCCAAATGCCAAAGGTACGCCTCGTTAGAGTGAGAAATCTTAAGTTCCTTATTCATTGTACATCTTTTTTTGATAAAATATAGATTATTTGACATCCATCAATTACAAATAATAGTACAATTTCTAAAAATTGCAATGCTATTATTGAAAGAGACAATCAAGTTGTCTTTAAATAAACATGCAACAGAAATTAAGTATCTTTTGAAACTTGGTACATAGAAAATATCTTTTAAAATAATATTTCTAAAATTATCAACATAGAAATGTACATATCCAACTACTTCAACTGTCATATTTGACCTATTTTTGGTCAACAATGATAGGCTCTTATCTCTAAGATCTTTAATTTCCTCGAACCCTTGTAGTGAAACCCACACATGATTAGTGGCCCTAGAACCAATGACCCAGTGGTCTATTGAATCTTCCACTAGGCAAGCTTCTATCATAAATATTTCCATACCTTTGCCCTTAGTGGCTAGGTAATCCTTCCACTATTTACAATTTGCCTTGAAGTGTCTTTTTCTTATTATAGAAGGAACATTTAGACTTGGATAAATATTTAGGCTTCTTGATTCTCTTCCTTTCCTCTTGAGGTGGCCTAGAGGGGTTATCTTTGTTTCTTGTAGTGTGTTTCCCTTTCCCTTTAGAAGAATAAGAAATGACTAAGTTTTCTTCTACTTTTCAAACAAATTGACCGCTATTCAACCTCAACTTATAGGATTTTAAACTCTTCTTGAGTTGTGTAAGTGTTAGATTCTTGTTCCCAAGGTTATATGTGACCTTTAATCCTGTAAAATCCTTGGATAAGCTTTTGAACACCATCGCTATCTGTGTGTTTTGGTCCAAATTGACCTCATTATCTATAACCTCGGTAAAGTATCCCATAAGAGTAATCATATGGTCTTTGACTAGAGTGTCAGGCTTTTGTTCGACATTCATCAAACTAGTTATAGTCGATTATCAAGCCAAGGCTACTTGGCCTCTGAACATGTCCTCTTATTTTTCTAAAATCGCTTTGGTAGTCTTTCAACTCTCTAGTTGCTTATAAAGGGTGTTGGTCACACTTGCCAGCATATAGCAACAAGCTATCCAATTAGACTCCTCTCAATATTTTCTAGCTTTAGATTGAGTGGCCGAAGGACATTTAATATGAAGAACTTTTTTGAGTTTCTCATAGCTTAGGACAATCATGAGGTTTCTTTTCCATTCCTTATAGTTATTTCTATTTAGTTTGTTCGCAGTGTGGATGTTTAATAAGATAGTAGGTGTCATTTTTAAACTAAAAATAAAATATCCGTTCATTAATATCTTTGTATTAAGAAAATATTTTGAAAATATTTTGCGAGAAATGATACGCATTAAGGTGATGCATGCGTCTTGCATTAAACATTGAAAACATTTTTAAGTCTTTGCAACGATGATATCTACACCCATTGAATTGAGTCACTGTGAGGCAATCTCAATCTACTAGTAAGAACATAGATTTCCATCCAATTAATGTATGAACATAATTCCTTATGTATTCACATGTACTAATAACCATTTAACATTTGACTATCATTCTAACTTAAGTAGAATAGCTTCGTAAGAAGTTACTTAACTAGAAGATCTTAAATGTATAATCATCAACTCAACACCTATCACATCATATACCACAAATAAGTAATCATGGGGCAATCTCACTGAGTGACATGCAGTGACTAGTTGTCCTCTTTGACCAAAAAATTATTGTTATATTTCATGATAATACCTACAACGTGATTGGCCAACTATCATACAATTATAAGATAATTCTTATTACTTTCAGGAAATCCCCTCCGTAAGGTCCACATGGCAATCTTACCGTGGGATAGTTAAACTGTTATACCATTATAAGAGATCATTGATGGAGGCCGTATGTCTTGTTTAGAGACCTTCTCCCATTCAATCTTTTAAAAAGCATGTAAGGTTTTTAATGTTCAATTTCAATAATGAATGATTAATAAATGCATGACAAATACATGTGGCATTCTTTCCCTTAACTATATGACATGCTTATCATACATATGCATGAACATATATTTGTAGTCAAATAAATCTTATCATGCTATCATAAATAAAAGCATAAAATTTAAATGACTCTGACCAACCAAAGTTTTCATGATTTCATCCTAGAAAAATAATAAAATTCTAAAAGTCACCCCAAAACATACTTTGGGTCTCTAATTTGCCACCACGGACTTTTGTTGTCGCACCAGTTCATATCGATGTCATCATTGTTACGTTGCTGTTGTCACTATCGACCATCACCGGGCTGCCTTCATTCAACCACCACCGAATTGTTAATGACCACCATCCCTAGTATCATCGAGCCATCGCCGACCACCTTTGTCAGCCTTCGCCGGGCCTTCACTGACTATCGCTAGCCACCGTCGACCGTCGTTGACCACCGCTGTCGGCCATTCGAGCTCCATCAAAAGTATTGGTTACATAAGACTTATGTATGTTTTTGACTTACATAAATTATTCCAAAATAATAAAACCAATAAATCATGTGTGGAGATGATAGTCCACGATCTAACTACATACCCAAAATTAATAATAATTACAACCAAATTTCTAGGAATCACAACTTTTTCAAAATTACTTTATCATATATAATAACATACATTCATTCTCATATATATCCCTAAACATGCTGATAATTACAAGAATGCCACATTTTATAAAAAAAATAATCGCATGAAGAAGAGAGAAAAATTTAGTATCGGTTTATACTATAAGCATAGTACAACTTAGTTCCAATACCAATTGTTAAAAGAAATATAGTTTGAAAACGATTTTCTTATACAACAAAAAATTAAAATTTTGAAAACTGAGTTGGTTTATGATATTTATAGTAATAAACATTCTCAAAATCGCACTTGTATTTTGGGCTATATGGATCATAAATGTTCCTAGCTTTCAACCAAATGACTTTCTTCGCTATTCTTGTACCACGAACTGCTTTGAGTGTTTGAGTGTGGGCTCAAATACTTTTGAATCAAACACAGAACTAAAAATTATTTCCTTTTCTTTTGGTGGGAAAGTAAAACTTTACCTCAAATAAAAATTGGTAGAATTGTTATTTGTAGAAAATATAATTTATTCTAATAAATAAATTTCTACTACTTTCTAGCAGAATAGCAATATTAAAAACTTATGAGAGACTTGTGTTTCTCTCTTTTCTAAAGTCTATTTTAAAGCCTACCAGTGTCATCATTTATAATGAGAGTTAAGAGAATCTTGGTAGAACTAGAGCTCAAATAATATTTAGGAGAGAAAGGTGACAATATTTAGGGTTTGTCATCCCCTTGTTTTCATTAGGAGGGAATTAGGTCTTTCTTGTATTATGTCCAATTATATGTGCTTCTTAAACTTTTAACTCAACATTTTATAATTTAATTCAACTCAATACATGTTTTTTTTTCTATTTCCTTAAATAAATATGATTTATTAAATTAATTTAAATTAAATAATTTTCTCAACTAAATTCTAATTTCATTAAAATAATGACAACTTTATCATAAAAAAATCTATAATAAAATATATTTAAATTTTCTACATTCAACGGATTGACAATGACCAATTAATTTAAATCTATTTTCGAAATTCAATTAATTAATTAATTAATTAATAATTTGAAAAACCATAAATTAATTTTCAGGTCCTTTCCATACTTGGTGAAAAAACCACATTCATTTCCAAATGTAACCCATTTCTCTAACTTTATTTGATTCAACATGCAATTCATTTCTGGTTTTAACGAGCTAGCGGTGGGACCGATTGGAAATGTATAATTAAGGCTTAAATGATTTATAATTAAGTTCCAACTTTTCGCTTATTAATTATAAACTCATTTAATCACAAAGTCATTCCACTATAATATCATGAATGAGCCCTCTCTAATGATATACCATTACGAAAGCTACTCAATCAGTGCTCGTCCAATGACCTTGTCATAATTGTGTTACCCTCACAGAATATCCTTAATCTCTTTGGGATAAATTTGTTCTTCCAATATTATCCTATTTTATCTCATGGTAACCATTACATCTTTCTTCATGAAAAGTCAGTTACTATCATATAATAATTAAGTCATTCGTCACAAAGACAAATGACCTGTGACCACGTTTACTTTTTATTTATCATGTAGTGCCAATAAGAGGATATCATTTACCCATGTCTTGGGATATGGATTCCAATATTGTGAATGATGCTACATACTGCAGAAGTCGTATACCCAACACACCAGCTTTCGACACCTTATCTATCTGAACTCAAGCTTTTACTTACATCAAAGTATACAAGCCATGCATACATACTCCATCACCTACTCGGGATTAAGGTATGTCACACTATGAACGCCACATGTGAATAAATTCATAAATGGATTCAGGATTTATTTTTCTTAGGTCCAGTCTGATATATTGTCAGTCCAATCAGTTACATATATTTCTTTATATTTTAGGAGTCATCTGCTCTGATTCCCAAGATAAAACATCTCCCCAATTAGACTTGATAAACGATATATTAGTCTTTCACTCGGTTTACTCATTTATGATTAGACTAAAGACATGTTTATCATCTTATTTAAGGGTTGGGGGGCTATAGGTAGTTCTAGGCATTGTATCGGAAAGCAAAGACTAGGGATCGTGATGCTACACTCATATGAAAATAAGTAAATAAAAAAAACTACTCGAATAAAATAAGATAAATTATACCATAGGTCACTCTACAATAGTGCCATTATTATTTTGGTCATTTAAAAAAAAGATTACTATTGTGACATTTTTTAATTTTTGATTAAAGTCAGAAAGCTCTTTATATTAATCCAAAACATTTTATTTATTTATTTACAATATAAGAATTTCCTTTCCTCATAACCATTCAACACCCACAATAAAAATCAACAATCTCCATCACCGACCATAACAATCACCATCCCTTGCTATTCATTTTACGTAATTGCTTCTCCAACATGGGTGATGCAATTATGAAATCCGAAAAAACATCACCTTTGTACTTGGCATGACAACGGCCGGATTTTAAGTAAACTACAACTAAAATGATGGGTAGACTTAATTTGAACAATGTCAGACTCAATTAATACGCGATTTAGATCAAATGAAGTAAAGAACAACTAAAAAGTGAGTTCATGTTTGGATACAATCAACTTGATTGCTACGGAAAGAAAAAAAAAAGCACCACGAAATAGTTCATAGCTTCAAGGTGATGCATTTTGCAGGTGCATATAAAATTTGCAATTCAAGAAAAAAGAGTCATGTTGGAGATGATGGGGAGGGCCATCAACATCAGAGCCATTAAGAGACTTAGAGGGCCATGCCGCCCAAGGTTTAAGACTTTCTAATTTTTCTTCATATTATGTATTAAAAATATGAAAAGATTAAGCTAAATTTGAGAGTAAAAAATTCGAATTTCTACCGTTTCTTTCATTTTTTCATCTTGTCTTATTTTCTTGACTATTGCAGAGTTAATACAAATTTTGAGCTTACCGTTTATATACTGGCATTTTCATCGGTTAAATGATATATCCTCAACCTACCAGTGTGTTATTTTTTAATGAAAAAGAGGTATTTAGATGTCTCGATAGTTTATTAGTAGAATTTGGAAAATCAATTTGCACCTAAAAGTTTAATATTTTTTAGATGCTAGTTACTTATATGCTTTTTTTTCATTTATTTATTTGCTTTTTAGCCATATGTATGACTTGTTCCGCTTTCTTTCACTTGTTTTCGATGAAGTCTTCTCATTTTTTTTAATTCTTATTGTTACAGGATATTTCAGTTATTTTAATTTTTTTATAATTTTATAAAATTAAATTTCAGGATTGCAAAAAATGAAAAAGTAAAACAATTGATATTTTTTTAAAGAGAAAAAGTAATGATACTTGTAATGCTAGTCAACCAAACAGTGAATCGAACCGAATCGAAATTTATATAGCTTTTTGTTAAAATAAGCATAAAATATGTCAAAATAAATAAATTTATAATGTTTATTTAACCGAATTAACCGAACTAGTAATAGCCTAATACATATAATACATAATATTATTTATTAAGTTCAGTTAATTCGGTTAATTATTCGATTTTAAACTGAATTAACGGTTAATTAAAATTTTTAAAAAATTTTAACTGAACGATTAACTGAATTAGATCAATTCGGTCTATAAATTACTATTTTCACCCCAACCATTGAATTTTAGCTAGGTCTCCGTGATTAGGATACAGGGTCCGCCACTGATTTTAAAGCATATATTATAAGCTCAGCAAATTAAGCAAGATTATAACATAGAATATAAACCTCATTAAGATTAAATAAAATAAAAAGTTGGAGAAAGACGATACTCTGTTTTTGAAAACTAAAACAGAGCAACTTTTGCGCATTATTTATAGCAAACTTGACACCATCTTGAGCATCCAGATTTTAACATGCGTTGCAAATAAATCAAAAAAACTATTTTAAACTAACTATAGAAAAATCACTAATTCTAATCCAAAGTTAAAAAAAATACTAGGTGAGGCAGTAATCAATTTAAACAATTAAGTAATTAAATTTACTCTTTTTTTAGAAACTATTGTATGAACTGCGAAGAATGACAAATAGTGATAACTTAGAGTCAGAGTCTGATATTTTTTTTCACATGCTTTTCCAGTCTTTTAAATAAATTTTTATTTCATGAATTACGAGAGGAAAATAAATTCTTAACAAAATGCGATTTGGACCCAATCACACCGAACACCCTAATCTTCTGTACAAATATATAACCACTCCTCGTCTGCTTCTGCATGACCGCGCATCTTTTGAAGCCATCTCTCACCATCTCCATTACCACTTTGGACTTTCGATGGGGAGCCGGGTTTATTTTCTGTAAGACGCATTCATTAACTTTTTTCTACTTCCTTTAAGCCTTAATATCCATTTCTCTCCTCATATAGATGTTAAGTGCATGGACATTATCTCCGTTTTCAATAAAGGACAGTATAATCCCGGAGCTTTTACATATTGTTTGGTTTCCCCAATCCCTGTAGGTGCACCAAAGCTATGGGGTGATCTAATTCAACTGCAGTGGCCTCGCCTCATTGTTGGATCTTATGCTTTGCCATTTGTTGATTAAAGAATACCACCCATCAACATTCTGCAACTGCAATAATAGTGAACCACTCTCAAAGCAGCCAACCTGGCCGTTGGATGGAACCCCGTGATATAGTTCTATTTCTTCCTAGGTTGTCACCATGTGAAAGGTATTGGATGTTTCAACCATTTTTCTCGCCGTATTGTTCGCCGATATATTTTATTCATCACAGAGTATTGCACGAAGTAATCTAAACATGAAAGTTCTTTAATCTAATAATGGTTCTTTCTTTGACCATTTTCTCCAGTCTGTTAATGGTGCCATTGCAATGGAAAATGGAAGACGGCATCAGTATCAAAACACAACAGTCTTGTTCGCTACCAAATTCGGACAATGGGCACATGAACTTAGGCAAGTCCAAGCTTTGCACGTGATTGGGGTTGATTCCTGTCTTGTTGCTTAGACTTGACAGCCTTTACTAACAATGTTCCATATATCACAAGCTCGTTTTATCAGTTCTGAAGGGGCTAATATCAAGCGGCTACTGACGGTCCCACCATATGAACTCGACCCATGTGATGCTAAATAGGGACATGATTAAGCTGGGACCACCGCTTCTCACTAGATTCAATTGCATTCAATTGGAACCCATTGACAGCTATTATGCAATGTGATCTTATAAAAAAAACGCTTTTTTTCACTTGCATACAAAACAGACCTCTGCTTTTGCCTCCATACTCATTCTAATAACCCCGAATAAACTGAGGGAAAGAAAGATTTAAAAAGGATACAACAATGGTGCCTTAAACTTTTTATAGATCTGTGTTTTATCTAACACTTTGCAAAAACAGGATTCCTGTTTTTTTCCTGTTTTTCTTTTGTATCCTAAAGTAAGTAAACGAAGTCAACAAAATGGGAGACAGCAAGCTTATCCTTTGTTGCTTCATTGCTTGCATTTTGTTCCTCGGCGTTAATGGAGAAAACCCTTATCGTTATATCACTTGGAAAGTCACCTACGGTGATATTTACCCTCTTGGAGTTAAGCAACAGGTACTTTCTTTCTTCTTTTCTGGGCTTCTTTTTTTGGTTTCTAAAAGCTACTAGTTTAGCAAGTGTTTGAGTAATGGATTGGAATGTGGAAAAACTGTATTGCAGGGGATCTTAATAAATGGGCAGTTTCCAGGGCCTCATATCGATGCAGTTACTAATGACAACTTGATTATCAGTGTTTATAACTACTTAAATGAACCATTCCTTATCTCTTGGTAATCATGCTAACATTCCTTTATTTATGCTTACTTTTTGTTCATCATTTACTTAATGTTGGTTCGGAAGACAAGGTTAAAGTAGAAAAGAACAAAGGAAAGTACATATAAAATCTTGAAAGCTTAGCATTAGCTCAAAATGCAGCTTTCATTTTAAGATAATGTGTGCTCTTTTGGTTTCATCATTGTATATAGTTAGATAACTACAGCTTAGTGGGAAAGTTTTTGAGTTTCTTAGATCTGAAGGTAAATGCTTGAACAGTAGACAATTTTTCCATCGGTAGACATTTGCATTTATGACTACTATTTTTAGTAAGATCTCAACTAATGCTAAATTTGATAACAAGGAAAACCTTATAAGCTACTTCTCAATTTGGTACGTGAGTATATCCCTAGTTTTTATCCTTGATCCTTTATACTTCTCAATTTGTTGGTTCTTATTTCATAGACTATCTTGCAGGGGCAGAATCAGAACAAAATTTTAGGGTTCGAAATTAAATTGTCATTTTTACGATAGTAAAAATGCAATTTAACCATTTTAATAGCCTATATCTTTATAACTTTTAAATGATTAAATCAAATTTTTTATTTTTAAGAGGGGCAAAGTGCAATTTTATGTTTACTAATTTAAAATTTTAAAAATTGTAAAGGCTCTAAATGAAAAATTTTCCATTTTAGGGACCGGCCTCTTAGTTACGCCCCTACTATCTTGGAAAGACCCTAACAATATGGTTCATTTTCATGGTTAAATGATTATTAAATCCAAGTTTTATAACGAATAACTCTTTCATGGACTCAATGGGTTAATAGTTTTATGATAATTCAGTTAGTGCATCTGCTGCATCTAACATCTGTGGAGATTCATGTTTAAAATATTAAAAGATGAATAAAAATAATTAACAATGTCTGCCTAGTTACGGCAGAGCTGGTTGCAGTAAATTATTTAAATGCATGTGCTTGCCTATAGAATAATAAAAGATGTGTCCTTAATTATGTTTACCAGGACGGTATCAGACCTCGGGTTTAGGCCTAGTTTTAATTAAAGCTGTGAATTATACAAATTACTTTAATAAAGCTTGGGAACTTTGCATATTATTGATCATTCAAAAGGTTTATTTTGTACTTTCCATAGTTTATGTTGTACTTATTAGTGACTGATCCAATTATCCATTATCTACCTGTTTGGTATGCATGTACTTAAATGTTTATGAAATAAATTGAAACGGCTTTTGGATGTCGCAATTGATGTGAAATTTGACAGTCATCTCCTGTTTTTTGGGTCTGCAGGAACGGTGTGCAGCAAAGGAGGAACTCATGGCAGGATGGAGTTTCTGGCACAAACTGTCCAATTCGACCAGGGAAAAACTTCACTTACGTTCTCCAAGTGAAAGATCAGATTGGTAGCTTTTACTACTTCCCATCACTTTTATTCCATAAGGCTGCCGGCGGGTACGGTGCTATCAGAATCTGGAGCCGCCCCAAGATCCCTGTACCTTTCCCTAGTCCTGCTGGGGATTTCACTGTACTGGCTGGGGACTGGTATAAGACAAATCACTATGTAAGAATTCTGTTTCTGCATCTGTTATAATAACATGATATACCATATAAGTAGGGGGCTGGAGCTGTAATCAATGTTCTACACACCGACTAATCCCTCATTGTTTCTTAAGGTATTGAGACGTCTCTTGGACAGTGGTCATAACCTTCCCTTCCCCGATGGACTTCTCATCAATGGTCGAGGGTGGAATGGATACACATTCACTGTTGATCCAGGTGAGCAATAGCCAACTTGCTAGTCTCTGTCCCATCCGTTGCTCGAATCTGTTGTTTGTTCAATAAACCTGATCAATACTGTTTTATGCAGTTCATGGATATGTTTAGGCCATTCTCGCTTAACCTTAGCTTTTAAATTTTACGCAATGCGAGTTGTTTGTGACATGGGACATTGTTTTTGAACTCAGGTAGGACATACCGGTTTAGGGTATCGAATGTTGGGCTCACAACTTCAATTAACTTCAGGATCCAGGGGCACAACCTGAAACTGATAGAAGTTGAAGGATCACATACGCTTCAGAACACCTACACTTCTTTCGATATCCATCTTGGGCAGTCATGTTCTTTCTTGGTAACTGCTGATCAGATTCCACAGGATTACTATGTTGTTGCCTCTACACGCTTCACTCGTCGTGTGCTCACAACAACTGCCGTTCTTCACTACAGCAATTCGAAAAGGGGAGTTTCTGGTCCAGTGCCTGGGGCTCCCACTATACAAATTGCTCCATCAGTCATGCAGGCCAGATCGATACGGTACTTATCTTATGGAACTCTTTTCAGAAGCTAATAATTGAAACCATTTAAAAGTGGCTATCAAGCTGATAGTTTTTCTTCTACCAGTTGGAACCTAACAGCTAGTGGACCTAGACCTAATCCCAAGGCTCTTACCATTATGGATTGATCACTCCAAGCCGCACTATCATGCTCTCAAACTCTGCACCTTATATTAATGGAAAGCAGAGGTATGCTGTCAATGGTGTCTCATATGTTCCAGCGGATACTCCATTAAAAATTGCAGATTACTTCAAGATTCCCGGAGTCTTCAATCTTGGAAGCATTCCTACTTGGCCCCCTTCAGGAAATAATGCCTACTTTCAGACCTCTGTCATGGCAGCCAACTTCCGAGAATATGTTGAGATTGTATTTCAAAATTGGGAGGACACTGTGCAGTCATGGCATATTGATGGCTATTCCTTCTTTGTTGTAGGGTAAGGTTTTCAATACTAATGCTCTAGGTTCGATTTTCTATGTAAGGATCCGATTCACGTGTTTAAAATGTTGGTTGATCAGGATGAATGGAGGTCAATGGACACCTGCTAGTCGATCAAGCTACAATTTGAGAGACACGGTAGCCCGCTGCACCACTCAGGTATTGCTGTTATTCCGTCAATGCGCATGAGATGTGATCAATTATAGAGATTGTAGGAGCACCAGTTCTAAGTCTAGATATTTTTTGGAGCAAATGCAGGTGTATCCCAGGTCATGGACTGCAATCTACATGGCTTTAGACAACGTGGGAATGTGGAATATACGGTCCGAGAACTGGGCCAGGCAATATTTAGGCCAGCAGTGTTATCTCAGGGTTTACTCCCCTGCAAATTCATGGAGAGATGAATTACCAATCCCGAAGAACGCCCTTCTCTGTGGCCGGGCTAGAGGTCGCCATACAAGGCCTTTCTGAATTAGCTAACAAGAATAATAATGTCACGAGAGGGTGACATGTCGCAAGCTTGGAAATATGAAGAGCAAAATTAGATTGTTAATTGCGGATTATTAGAGGTCAACTTGAGCTTTTTGAACCAATTTCTTTCTTGGCCTTGTGTTCCTAGAACAACTTTGTTGTTTTTATGATAACAGGATTGGCATTCAATTTATATATATTATGATAAATTAATCGTCCCTTATCGAATAATTGAAACCTCTGCTTTAGACTTTGAGTCTCCTTGATTCAGACAAAGCTTACGACATCAAGAAACACTTGTCCATGATTCTGGCAAATTCCATCAAGAGGAATATTCCTCAATTTGAAACCGTCTCCTTTAAGTTGCAATTCTTCAAACCCCCAGTTAGAGGTGCCACAAACCGACAGAAGTAGTTTCAACCATTGTTGGCAATCGAGATTGCTCACCACACCCATAGCTTAACAATGTGAGCATCAATGGTGACGTTTTAGGCATTGGACGTGGCCACTGCATGAGAAACAAAAGCCAGCTGGGAAAAGAAAAAAAAGAAAGCTTGCGTAGCCACCCCCACACACGTTATCGGCTTATTGTTGATTGTTGAAATCATCACTCGATCGGTTAGTGTGAACATTGGCATGTTCTTACATATATGAAACTGTCCATGTTTTAGTGTTTGAAGAAAGAAATCAACAAAAGCATATATTTTAGATATATTTTTTTGTAAAGTGATGATGGCCGGAATAAAGGGAACTATCCTGTTTTGAGGAATGAGGGAGGATTGAACATGTTTCTTCTAGGAACTGCAAATCAGCAAAATGCTTAGGTCATTACATGTCAATGGCTCCATGTTTTACTTTGGGCTATTTTTAACGTTTGTCTCTGTTTGTTTTGTAGTGAAAGTGTGAAACCATTTTTTTTTTTGTTATAACGTTTACCTTTGCTAATTTTTTTTCTTTGCAACTTTTAACTGTAAATTTTGCAGATACTCCTACAACAATTAATGAAAAATAGTCAAGATTATTTCTAAGAATTTGGCTAATAAATGAAGTCAACAGCTGCATTTATGTTCTTCAACTGGAAATAAAAAGGAAAAAGAAAAATGAAGAAGAATGAATGTCAGGAAATACATGACCCAAAAGAATAACTTCAATTTCAAAGTTCAAACCATGATATCATCAGGAACTTTGGGTAGAAAAGTTTTCATCTTTTCATCATTTTGGGTTCTTGTTTTTCACCCAATCAATCAATTTTCTTTTTGGCCTGAATCAATCAATCAAGTTTCATGAACCAAATTGCGAAGTTTTTTTTTATTTCTTTTTTTTCTATTTTTTCTAAATTTTGATGAAGAAAGTGAGTCTGAAATTCCGTGTCCAAATTTCCTTTTTCTAATCGAACCTCCAATAGACTAAAACTGGCCTCTTAAAGAGTGTAAGAAAAGCTGCGGAAGAAGACAAAATCCATGCAACAGAGTCTTCACTAGTATTTATTCTCTTTTTTGTTTCAACTTTCACTAAAACACCCACCTCTCTTTTTTTCTCTCTCGTCTCTTTCTCGTTGTTTATATTGTCTGATAATCTTAGGCACAATATGAAGAGAGTTGATGTTGATAGTTGTTGGCTTAAAGGGTGTTGTTCTTCATCTTCTTCCCTCGACGACAGTGGTGGAATCAGCGTTTATTCACCGTCACCATCGATGATGAGAGTTATGAGGCGATGCCACCATAAGGACGATAATCTGCAGCTGCCTGAAATAAGCTTGAAATCGCCAATCGTAAGGCCTTATGTTAGATCAAAAATGCCTCGTTTAAGATGGACACCTGATCTTCACCAATGCTTTGTGCATGCAGTTGAACGCTTAGGTGGAGAAGACAGTAAGCTACCTTGTAATATTTTATTAACCCTTTTTCCAACACCTTTCAGTTTTTCCTTATGGTTTTCAACTATATAGGGGCTACCCCAAAGATGGTTTTACAGATAATGGATGTGAAAGGACTAACAATCTCCCATGTTAAGAGCCATCTCCAGGTTTTGATCAAATACTACAAATATCTATATTGTTTGAAAAGAATTCTGGGTTTGTATTTTTCAATTTTTGGTTTGCCATGTATGAACAGATGTATAGGAGCACCAAGCATGAACAGATGATACAAGGTATACATGAGAAAACTAATATGTTACTAGTGCATGCTCTTTAATTTACTTCTATCCAACTTAAAGTGCATGGAATATAAAACTTTTCTAATACCAGTTGCCAATATCTTGAATTATTATGAAATATGCGTATGTATGGTTATGTAAGTTACAGAAGCAGCTACTGCATCAAGGAGAAACGAGAAGGTATCAGAACTGATGAACTGCCCACAAAATCAACAGTTTAAGGATCAAGTGAGACCCTATAACCTAGGCCTCGGAATTGAAGGGATGCCTTCATGTACCATCTTTCGGCAGCCACAATGGTATATATATCTATATGTATATGTATATGTATATCTATATCTATATCCAGTGTTGCTATATTTGCACTTAATTCTTAGAAGCCAAAAAAAAAGGGTGTCTTTGAATCTTTCCTCTGAAAATGTTTATATTGAGACCTTCCTCCATATATGCAGGAATGGAAACAAAGTGCGTAACCAGTTATCATACAGGGAATTAACAAATAAAGGATCCGAGAAAAGATCAAGTACTTCATATATAATCTTCAAGGATTTACTCAAAAGTTGCACCATCCCAGTAATGATCTCTCTCTCTTTCTCTTTCCTGCCTTTTGTTCATATATAGATTGATCTAATTGAAGGGTTTCGGTCCTACAGGAGAATCGTGAAAAGCTAAACGTGGGACAACATGGTGGTGCAGATTGGAAATGCAATCATCAAAGATTGGTTCACTTAGGGGATCATAGTCAAGCATCTGATTGTTCAATTCTTCGGTCGCTTAACTCAAAACTTTCCCAGAAAATGTCGAGGCATGGCAAAACTGAGGGCCTCAATGATGTCTCTTTAGAACTCACTCTTGCTTGAAACTATGCATATAAAAGAACGTAACATAACCAGTGTGGAATATCAAAAAGCTTCTGTCTTGTTACGCTGTTTTGTTGGCTAAATTTCTTAAGTCTACAATTCTACGTACTTATCCTTACCTGCGATAAGATCATTTGACTCCGATATTTATTCACTCGAATACTAACCATTGCACGAGACAAAGGCTTAACAGTGTAGCTACCTCCAATTATGACGAAGGTGACCAAAGGCCTAAATGCATAGGGTGATAAGCCAAGCTTGATTCACGTGTGCCAGTTGCACTGTGGGCTGTGGCTCGACCACACTGTAGAATCTTTTTTCTGTTTGTGGGTTAGGTTGATGATTGAAATTTCAAGTCTTTCTTGAGTCAATAGAAAGTTTGGTAGACAAAGCACTCGCAAAGTAATCACTGTCGGCTTTAACAAAGGAAATTTGTGCAATGTTACACTTTAAGAAAAGAATTTAGGTTAGAATTTTGAAGATAATATTATTAAAAAGTATGGTTAAGAATTTTAAAATAATTAATTAATCATTAATGATGTCATAATCATAAAAATAAGTCATGTTAAAATTAAGTGTCTCGAATCTTTATTTAAATAAAATACAGTGGTAAAATAAAATAAAAATATAATCCATATAGAACTACACTTTTTTTATTTTATTTTAGAATAATGTTTTTTAAACCTTTGATATTGATTAGAATGAGATGTTTCAATCTTATTACACTCCTATTAGAATATTACTTTACAAGCCTATAAATAGACATAGTCTACTCCTCTTGTAATGATTCGAATTCAGCATAGTAAATTTTCTTTTCCTCTTCCTTTGATTTTTTCTCAAAAGGGTTTCCACGTAAAAATCTGTGTGTTTTTTACAAGCCATTTCAAGTATCGGCAAATAACACATTTTTAAGATATAATGATAAATTTAGTCCAAACGTTTACTTATTTGTTAATTTTGACACATGTTCTTCTTTCGGGTCCTTTTGGTCCTCAACTTCTAAAATTTAATCAATTTTCTTTCTTTTGAATGGAAAAATTAACTAAACTGTTAAAATTTTACTCGCGTTGACGTGACAGCTCACATGCTATTTATCCATGTTAAAAAAATAAACTGTTAAAAAAGTTAATAAAAACCTTTAGAAAATTTATCTATGTTAGTAGTGAAGTATACATAAAATACCAAGTGAGCTGACATGTCAATATCATTAAATTTTTAGCATTTTGGTCAGTTTTTTTTATAAAAAAGAAACAATTTGACTAAATTTTAAAGGTTGAGCGCTACAATGACTCAAAAAAAGAATAAAGATCAAAATGACAAAATGAATAAATATTAGGAGCTAAATTTATTTTTATGTTTTTTTAAACAACCAAATGGGTGAATCACTCGTTGTCATAAAGAGATAACCATACAAGCAAGTGCGTTCTATCTTATACAAGCAAGTAAATTACAATATGGAATGGTCCTCGAAAGTGCCCGAAGGCTAAGAAAGGTCTCAAAGTAGACTGAGACTGATGTCAATAAACCTTGAACATCAACAAGGTAAAGACAGTGGTCTGAAAAATGAAAGATACAAAACAAAACACAAAAATTAGGGCTTATTGTTGTAGCCAATAGAGAGCAAATATATTACAATTACGAGTCTGTTTGATTGCCAGTAAAATGTTTTCCGTAAAATGATTTCTGGAAAATGTTTTACTTTTATGTAAAATGATTTACTGGAAAATATTTTCTGGTGTTTGATTGAATCTGTGTAAAATATTTTCTGCTGTTTGGCAGATTTTCTGAAAATATTTTTCGAAAAAGTTGTTTTTACATATTAATATATATTAATAATTTTTTATGTTTTAAATTATTTTTACATATATTGCAATGATTTATTTATAATAATACTCAATTATTAAGCTACAATATTAATCGTTATAAATTGAAAAAAACTAATATCAAATAAATTATTTGTAATTGTGTTAAAAAAACAAGTATTGAATAATTAAAAAAACAAGTTACTGAAAAATCGATAAACAGAAGCAGTTTTCTACCGGAAATGAAGGAAGGAATGAAGGAGGCGATAGAGAGGAGAGCACGAAAAATGTCTTATGGAAATTGAAAGGGTAAGACATTTTCCCTAAAATGTAACACATTTTCCCTTGTTTTGGAGTTCATTTTCCAAATAGAAAATGTTTTCCGTCAATCAAAAGGTGGAAAAGTTGGAAATGATTTTCCGGAAAATCAATTCCGTCAATCAAACAGACCCTACCTTTTGTATTAAGAACTAAGAACTAAAGTCATCAAAACTTGAGGCTTGTTGAACTGATAAGATTGCTAAAAAATACTTTGCCATTTTTTTGAAATAAAATTTTTGGGATTTTATTCAAATAGAAGCCTATAAAGACAAGCCCAACAAAACAAAACAGAAATTACAACCCAAAATAAATAAGACCAACCCAATGAACAGGCTAAACATAAGGGAAATTAGTTCTGATAGAAGAAAAGAAAACCGACAAAGCATTAAAAGAAACATAAATGATCTCAACCATCCAGGCAGATTGTTCAATTCCAAAGCATCTGAAAAGCAAAACCCTTCAGCAGCCTGTTAGAGTATTATCCCATCAATCTGCTTCAATAATATATTGGAATGTGTTCTTTCAAAAACCATTGCGCCTCTTCAGAATCTTGACACTCCTTTATCTAAAAAGACCTAAAAATTCCTCTTCCAACTATTTCCTTCCCATATTCCAGAATGGGGAACCAATATCAGATGTGGCTTGTACGATGTGGTTATCGTCGATTTACTTCAACAACATCGAGTGCATAGGCAAGAACATCACCCACAAGATAAGTTGTTTCATTTCTTTTAAGACCCTCTGCAGCCAAAGTATAAGCAGCACCGTTTATATGATTTTGTACATGGTGGAAAACACAGTTTTGGAAAATCACACATGACGCATCATTCCTCTCTATTTCTTTCTGATTATGAATCACGAACAAGCAATCTCCTTCGACTTATACATTTAGAAAACCCATTTGAGCTCCTGTCAAAACTGCCTAGAAGCAAGCCATCGTCTCTACTGCAAATGGTGAAGGTATGTTGGCATGCAAAATAGTTTTTGAACAAAAAATATTACCTATGTCGTTTCTAATAATAATCCCTGAACAGGATCTATTATCTTGCTTCCAAAATCCTGCATCAAAATTTATTTTGACAAAAGGGTTCTGAAGCACCTTCCACACACCAGCGGGTACGATTTGCTCTGTAATTTTGCTCTTTTCCCCTATATTTTCACCCAAATACTTTTCGATGAAATATATTGTCTCCCTTGCAGTCGCACTTTGCCCTTCATGTAGCAATTTGTTTCATGTAGTCTAGATTGCCCACAACCCATAGCAAAACAATCGACAAAGGTACATGAAACTATTTTCAAAAAAACTGTTTACCCATTCTGCCATTTGAGTCATATGCATCTACGTACATTGTGTGAACCTTAATTGTTGCCAGATCTCTTTCTTGTGCAAACACTCTTGAAAAACATGTTCAACTGTTTCCACACCATTGTGACAACGGTGACAGTTCGCAGAGTTCATCAACCTCCTGTAGTATAGGTTTGTATAAGTAGGCACATAGTTGTTCATAATCCTCCATGTTGTAATTTTTATTTTGGAGGGTAGATCAATATTCCAGAGCTTTTTGTATAAGTTAGAGTAGGGGTAGAAATTCCCATCAGTAGAAATTCCATAATAGTTATGTATCAACCATTTGTAAGTACTTCGAACCGTATATTCCCCCGTAGCTTCACCACTCCAAGCGCGAACATCCTTCTGTGGAACAAGGGGTAAATAAATGGCTAAAATCTGTCGAGTATCATCAACAACAAAGGTAGAATTGATTAAATCCTCCTTCCAATTATTTGTTTGCTAGTCTATTAAATCTGCCACTCTTTGAATAGAAAAATCTAGTATGGGATTTTGAATTCGTTGATTTTAATTTCCAGGTATCCATGCATCCGCCCTCACCGAGACCTCAATACTTGAAACAATTCTCCAGCATATTCCAGCCTCCAAAATGCCCTTGGCGGCCCATATGCTTCTCCAGGTATAAGAAGGTAGTTGTCTTAAACTTGACTCCATAAAGCTAGTATTTGGAAAATATTTTACTTTTAAAGTACGTGCTAATAATGAATCTGGATAACTAAGCAACCTCCATCCTTGTTTTGTAACACCCCTTACCCGAGACCGTCGCTGAAATCGAGTACGAGATGTCATCCAATTTAACTTACCAATTCGGAGCATAAAAATTTGCTTTTAAAATTAAATTCACTGTTCACAACAAAACTATCGACCTGCATGACTGTCACTAATTTAATTATAAATAGAGTTACGAGACTCAAAATTTAAATCCGTAAATTTTATCTAAAACTAGACTCATATTCCTACTTACCATAAAATTTTCAGAATTTTTTACTTAGCCAATTAGTACAGTTTATTCATTAAATTATCCCCTGTTTCACAGCTCGACAGGTCTGACCTCTTGGCACTAAAAATAAATTATCTAATTTCACAGAATTCATATAAGGTTATCGTTTGTTTATTTTGAAAATAGACTCAGTAAGAAATCTATAAATAAAAATTATGACCCATAATTCTTTCTGTACAATTTATAATGATTTTCCAAAGTCAGAACAGGGGACTTCAAAAACCATTCTGACCCTGTCTCACTAAAATTCAAATATCTCAAAATACAGAATTCCTTTGCCTACACCGTTTCTTTTATATAAAAAAAGACTTGATAATATTTAATTACATATATAATTCACTCTCTAATTCTATTTCTACTATTTATGGTGATTTTTCACATTCACATCACTGCTGCTGTCAAAGAAACTGCTTCTTTGTATTAGCTACCATTTACACATACATAACACCCAAAACATAATTTTTACTAACTATTTCAATAGCTAATCTTAGCCAAATCATTTGAACATGCCCAAAATGATTAAGACTCTATACATACCATAGTTTAAACATTTTGAAAAGCACATAATACCGAGATGATTATGATAGTGTGATACGAGCTCCGACGATCCCCAATTCGACCAAGTTCAAATCACTATAAAACAAAGGAAAATAAGAAAGGTGTAAGCTGCTAATAGCTTAGTAAGTTACATGTAAACAATAATTACTCATTTAATAATTAACACTTTTAACATATAACTAATCAAAACATTTCCTAGCAATTTCAATCACTTACACATGCACAATCTTACCAATTCACTTGCATATACATTTTCACACTTAACCTTTATCACTTATGCTCATTCTTTTCAAATGTACCTGCATACACACTTCATTTCATATTCACTTTAACTCATTATTAATCCCGCTGAACACTCGGAATATACACAGGTACGTAGAGATTTAGCACATAACTGCAACACTGATATGTAGCCGAAGCTACCACTGAAATGTAGCCTAAGCTACCACTGTTATGTAGCCGAAGCTACCACTGAAACGTAGCCGAAGCTACCACTGATCAATAACACTGGAAATGTCCACGGGCCTGCTCACACAAGCTGTCAGGTGTCTGCAACACATGCTAGATCACCCAGCACCCGGGACTCACTGTAACACTGTAACACTGATCTCTAGTGACATGTCACTTGTATCCACTTCTATTTCTAAGTTCAACCGGGAATTTACACAACACTTTATTTTCAACACTTTAACACTTGAATAATTCATGAATAATTTTCCTTCCACATTGAATATTAATTCACATATCAAATATAATTCACAATTTATAAAAATATAACTATTATTTACACGTAACTTACCTCGGATGCGAAACGACTATTTTTGTAATTTAGTCGATAACTTTCTCTTTTCCCCGATCACTTCCACTATTTCTTCTTTCTTGATCTATATTAACACAATTTAATACATTTTATCAATATTCCATTCAAATACAATTCATACACAACATTTTGGTAAATTTACATTTTTCCCCATAACTTTTCAAAAATTCCACTTTTGTCTCAAAGCTCGTAAAAATAAAATTCACTAAATTTTTAAATTTCAAACTTCACTAAATCATATTTCATGCTCATAACAGCCCTCAATTTCACAAAATCACAATTTTATGCACACTTTACCATCTTTCACAATTTAGCCCTTTTTCAACATTTTCATCAAAATTCATCTAGTAAAACTTGTAATTAACACTTCAAACATTCATTATCTAACATCACTAATCAATTTACAATTATATCATGAATGGGTCAATTTTTAAACTTTAATTTCATTTAAATTAAATAGTAGAAACATGAAATTCAAGCATCAATAAGCATAAAAATTCGAAAATAATTAAAAACGGGGCAAGAAATCACTTACAATTGAGCTTAGAAAAATCAAGAACCCTAGCTATGGTAACATGAAACTTTCGGCAGCAAGCTTCTGATTTTTAAGAAGATGGAATTTTGTCTTTTTCTCAATTTGGACAAAAATGCCCTTGACCCATTACTTAGATATTTTTCTAGAATTACCCTTTTGTGTCCATAACACTAATTTATGGTCTAATTGCCACATAAAAACTTCCAATTTCATGCAATAATTCAATGAAGTCATTTAATCACTAATTAGACACACTTTGCATTTTTCTCGATTTAGTCCTAAAAATTCAATTAGGCACTAAATCATTAAAATTTTCTATCCATATTTTCACACAATATTTCAATCAATCAGTAACTAATAAAAAATTATAAAATAAAACTATTTCACTTTGGATTTGTGGTTACGAAACCACTATTCCGATTAGGCCCTATTTCGGGCTATCACATGTTTAGCAAGTAGGGCTGAATTAAATTGAGATAAAGAGCAAAAACCTAGGCCACCATAACTTTTCAATTCACATAATCGATTCCATGTACACCAATGAGTACCAAGCTTATTACTACTTCAACGCCACCGTAGCTTGGAGGACTGATTTTATAAATACCTACTTGCCTCCTTGTGAGAGATATCGAATACTCGATCCAAAAATTTTTGCTCACATCCCGTCCTTAAGACTCTGTAAGCTTTTCTTTTACCACCACTGACAATGTTTGGTAGGCCTAGGTACTTCTCTAGTACTGTAGAAATCCGTATGTTCATCATTTGGGAAACCACTTTCTTACTCACGTTTGTAGTGTTTGAGCTAAAAAACGCTGTGGATTTCTCAAAATTGATGCACTGCCCAGAAATGTCTTCATACTCCCTTAGGATTCCTTTTAGAGCATTAGCACCATTATACGTAGCTCTCTCAAAGAGTAAGTAATCATCTACAAACATTAAGTGAGTAATCTGTGGCCTCCTTTTATAAACATTCGCACCCCTTATCAATCCTTCCTGATTTACAAGTTTCATTAGCGTCGAAAGCTCTTCTCCGCAAAATAAGAATAAATAGGGACTCAAAGGGTCACCTTATCTCAATCCCCTTTCCAGTTTAAAAATTCCACTAGCCTGCCCATTTAGAATAACAGAATAGGATATTAAGTTAATACATCTTATTATGAAATTTACCCAAGAATTCGCAAAACCCACTGATCTCATCATTAGCTCAATGAAAGGCCATTCTACTCGATCGTAGGCTTTACTCATATCAAGCTTCAAAGACATCTGCCATTTCTTTCCAATTCTTTCATTTTTAAACGCGTGAAATACCTCATAGGCTAGAAGAACATTATCCGTAATGAGGCGTCCTGGTACAAAGGCACTTTGTGCCTCATCCATACACAATTCCAACATCTTTTGAAAACGGTTTACTACTATTTTTGCAATAATCTTGTAAAGCATTGTACAAAGGCTAATTGGCCTAAAATCTTTCAATTTGGTGGGGTTGCAATCTTCTGAATCAAAACAGTATTCTTCTTACTAATGAATTCCATCTATGATCCTTTATTGAAACTATCCAAGTAAAAATTGTTGACATCTCCCCCAATAATGTGCCAGTGTTTCTGATAAAAGAGCACAGGGAAACCATCCTCCCCCGAAGCCTTTGTTGGGCCTATAAACTTAAGAGCCTCTTGCATCTCCTCCAATTTGAACTCTGCTGTCAACACGTTATTCATTTTAGCGGTAACATACTTATTAACACCAGATAGTAAATGGTTGTGTCATCAATACCCTTAGAGGAGAATAAACCATTAAAATAATTCCTGGTCACTCTCTTGATATCAGCAGAATCAGAAACAGTGTGCCCATCAGCATCTTGTAAGCTTCTAATTTTATTGAAACGGCACTTATTAGAAGCAAATTTATGGGAAAGAAATAAGTGTTTTTGTCACCTGATTTTAACCAATTGGCCCTAGCTTTATGCTCCCAAAAGCGTTCTTATTTTTTTGCTTCAAAGTTAAAATGCATTTTGACATTGATAATCTCAGCCAACACCTCATCAGTTCGATCCTCTTGATTTAATTCCTCAAGACGTTGACTCAACCTCTTTGTTAAGGCACATCATTTATACCAAATTGTATTTTCCCACTTTTGAAGGCCCATCATAACAAACCTTAATTTTTCTGGTAAAGGCCCAACATGCAATGTCCACAATCTTTGAATTTCGGCCTCACATGATTCCTCCATACACCACCAAGATTTAAACTTACAAGACTTTTGGCAACACATCGACTCTTTCTGATCAGTTCTAATTAGCAACAAGCAATGGTCGGAGAATGAGTGAGAAAGATGCCATAAGGAAAATTTTGGGAAAAGTTCCTCCCATTCAGTCGTAGCAACCCCTCTATCGAGTCGCTCTTTTATATTAGTTTCACGCCAGTTTCCATGTTCCCAAGTAAACCAAGGACCAATATACCCGATATCCTCTAAAGTACAATTCTCCAACACATTACGAAATTCTTCTATTCTTCGATCATCCTTTGGGATACCCCCTTTCTCTCATGAAAAAAGAATATCTCATTAAAATCTCCATTCACAAGCCAATAGAGTGTACAAAATCTACTTAGATTTTTCAGCTTATTCCACGTTCCTTTTCTACTGTGATTATATAAGGACCCATAAAAATCAGTCCATCTCCGTTTTGGGCTATCTAAATGTTCTTGAATCTCCACATCAATATAATTATTTGAGTAGCTTCGAAGTGTGACCGAACAACCCTCCCTCCATCCTAGACTTAAGCCATCCCTTGATCCATCAGCCTCTACATCGATTCCACATAAAAAACCACATTTCATACGCACATTCTTCATTCTAGTATCTGAGAGTTTTGTCTCCATAAAGAAGCTGAGGTGGGGAGGGTATAACTTCAACATGTGTTGAAGCCTTTGAACATTTTGTGGATTCCTCAAACCGTGAATATTCCAACATAACAGCTTCATTGTATTCGGTCGGCATGCCTCTAGGCAGCCGCCGATATCTATAAGGCTTGTAGTTTCTCACCATTAGTAGAATTATTGGATGTTGAATCTGATTTTTTTTAAAAAGAAATATGTAAATCTAGGTCGTTTCTTCCCTTCCCCAACTTGAATAGTGTCATCCTCCAAGACATGACTCATTGTTTGTAAACCCAACCCAATATTCAAATCTTCTTTCGGCAACTCATCCTTTAAGGAAAGTCCTTCTAAATCAAATCCCAAGATAAGATTAATTTGTTAATAGCTGTCTTTCCACCTTCTCTCCTAGAATCACTCCAAAGCTTTCTCCTTTCCTTATTTGCGCCAAACAATCTATCATCCCCATCTTCCCGAAACCAGATGCTACTATCCACTAACGCTCTCCTTGGTGGCATCTAGAGAGACATCCTATCCTACCGACATCTCTTCTCTCCCATTATTAAGCCGAACTGAGCAAAAGTTGTCTCCATGCCTTAAAATGCCATAAATAAAACAAAATAGGGATAGTTTCTCATACTTAAAGATGGCATAAGTAGAGTGATTAGGAGAGATTATTAGCTTCTTATTTCTTTTTAGCAACTTACGAATATTAATCTGGACTCTAATTCGCATAAATTTTCTCCCCAAACCAAAACTTTTCTTTGTATCATATTCAACAAATGAACCAATAAAATCCCCGAATTGCTTTGCCATTCTTTCAGAAAAAATCTCGAGTTTAAATCATGTACTTGAACCTAAAAATTATAGAAAATTAATGGGATTAACAAGGGATCTTCATCATCTCATAATCAGTGGAAAATTAGTAAATGGTTATTGAAAGACTATGGTGACCCATTTTCCACCCATTCAATATCCATTTTGTTGAAAAATTTTAAAAAAATTGCATTTATCCCCTAAGTCTGAGATTTGGAGCCCTTAAGAGGATGCCATAGATTCACCATTGTCATCCTCAGGGCCGAGAAATAAACCACGCTAGCAGTTAAACAACATCTCACCAGACAGAACTCATAGACAGATCCTTACTCACTCTACTCCCTATTATTATCCCATCTCACTTCTTCGTCATCTTCGATCCGTAGATTCTCCATACCCCTTTCCATAGAAGCCATTCACTCACACTAAGTCACGGTGAAAACTGTAACACTCTAAAACCAGAACAAGATAAAAAGTGAATCTAAAAAATTTTGAAAATAAAAAATAGAACAAAAAGCACATGTTAGAGAGACAGGCCAGAACGTGTCAATAGATAGACTTGTTTAGGTTTGGGAAAGATTTTAGACTTAAACTAAAACAGATTGCTAAAATAAAGTTAAGTTAACACTTAATATGGATAATTGTTTCAAAAACAATTAAAGTGTCATCCATATTTATTTTACGATATATGAAGATTAAATTTTTTAAAATTTGTGGTTTTTCCTCCCAATAATGTTACCTCCATGGTTCAAATTAGAGTTTTCTCCTTAAGAGTGCAATGTGCCGTATTATTACATCTAACATTTGTTGATTATTCATGATAAATTTTAGGGTAAACTACACCTTTAGCCACTAAACTATGTGTAAGTTTTCATTTTGTTCACTTAACTAAAAAAATTACAATTTGATCATTGAACTATTTAAAAGTTTTCATTTAAGTCATTGAACTATTCAAAAGTTTTTTTTATTTAAGTCACTAGGTTGTTAAGGTTTTTTTTTTTAGTTTCACTAGCGAGCTCCAAGTGACGATTCAACGACCAGTACAGTGGATTAATACCCATTAATAAGTAAAAGAACACACCATAAATCCAAGTTAATCTAACAGTCAATGTCAAAGATCAAAGAAAAAAGTTATTTGAATTTTGGTTCATAAATTCGTAATATCCAAAGTTATTTTATGAAGAAAAAAACTTAATTGTAAAAGAGAAAGGGAAAGAGAACTTTTAATTAATGCAAGCAATGTGAACAAAGAAAGTTATATAGCATCGGCTTTAACAATGTGATGACTTAAATAAAAACTTTTGAATAATTTAGAGATCGAATTATAAATTTTTTAGTTAAGTGATCAAAAGGAAAACTTACCCATATAGCCATATAGTATGTTGTTGGGAGTGTTGAAGTCCCGTGTTAGTAGTTTTGCCCCATTTTTCAATGTGATATTGAATATGTTTGTTGACTTATTTTTCTTCCATTAAATGAATCAATGTGTACTGAATTGTGCTTCAATATGTATATTGTTTGCTGCCTTATGCTAATTAAAAATTGTTTAATTTGTTCAATGTGCTAAAATGTCTCAATGTTTGCTACTTAATGTTGATTACAAATTGTTTAATTTTAACACATGTCTCAATGTTTGTTGCATTGTGTTGATTAGGAAATTTTTTTGTCTATTCAATGTGTTAAAATGAGTTTATGGTTGTTTGGTTTTTTGCCTTGTGCTGCTTACAAATTGTTTAACTTGTTGAATGTGTTCAAATGGCTCAATGTTTGATACCTTGTGTTGATTAGAAATTATTTAATTTGTTTAATGTGTTAAAAAATGTTAAATGAATCAATGTCTACACTGATTTGATGTTTAAAATGTCTAAACTAAAAAGAAGTTTTATTTTTCAAGAAATCAATTAAAAATAAAAACACATAATGAAAATAGTACTTACTATCATGTTAGCTTGAATGGAGAAGAGGGGTATGAGGTGGAGCAAAATGGGATACTTTTGTAGTTGATGTCAAGGGTTGGAAATGTACTTATAGATCATGTATCTTACAAGTCTTCCATGCCCACATGGTCTATGTGTTGTTTTGCATGGAAAGGAGAGGATTAAAGACTATGTATTTAAGGCTTACAATGAGTTATATAGTTATGCTCTCCTTACCATACCAAGTGTCAAGTTTTGGATAGACATCAAAATGGGCCCTGTTAACCATTAATTAAGAGAGAACTACTTGGTAGATCAAAGCTAAATAGGAGAAAAGAGGAAGGTGAAGGAAAGGGTGGTAGCAAGCTGTTGAAGAGGAATTAAGATGACATGCTCATTATACGGCCTCTCAACACACAATGCTAGATCCTGCCCTACTAGAAAACAACATATAAGTAATACCCCACTTATGTTGCTTCTTAACAACAATTACTTGCTTAAATTCAATTATGTTAACTATTCTTATCTTAACATATTTTCCATGATATGAGCCAAAACTACAATAGTAAATTTTGAAGCTACTCAATCCACACACCATGAAGAATTTGAGGTATTTCATTTATAAGGTTGTTTTGTAATAGTAATATATTGTTTATATAACTAATATCTCACTTATTTTAATTTTAGGACTATGTAGCTCATTTGCAAACATCTCATGCCCTTGCCTCTCACAATTTAACACCCTCTATAATAAACATAAGGAAAAGGTCAACTACTAAACCATCTAAACAAGCCACAACCGCTCAACACTCAGTTTCAACAACATAATCCTTACACAACTTTGTACCCCCTGTTGCAAACACAAGGAAGAAGGTAGCTACTAAGTCATCAAAACAAGCCACAACCTTTCAAAGTTTAGCCTCAATCTCAATATGTTGGATTTGGTGCCCTAAGTGTAGTATTTTCTAACAGATTGGTTAATAAAATTATTCATGAATTACATTAATACTTTGTATTATTGTCCTCACATGGTTTTTTTTGTACACAAAGCAAAATAGAAGCAAATGTTGCTCATTGGTTGTCCAAATGTTTAACTAATACTAAGTTGTATTATGTGGTCGGATTATAGTATAGAAAGACAACTTGTATTAGTAGACGAACCTAAACATGTCCTTAGTTTAATAAAAAATGAGAAAACCGATTGAAAGACTAATATTTCGTCTATCAAGTCCAATTGGGGAGAGTCTTGTCTTGGGCATCGAAGCAGATGACTCCTAGAAGATAGAGACATAGATGTCATTGATTGGACTGACAGTACATCGGACAAGACTTAAGTAAAATAAATATTGAATCTGTTTATGGATTTCTTCACTTGTAAAATTTATAGTATGACATATCTAAATCTTGAGTGGATGACAGACTATGTATGCGTGACTCATATACACTTTGATGTAAGTAAAAGCCTGAATTTAAATAGATACAGAAGCGAAAGCTGGTGCGTTAGGTGTATGAATTCTATAGTATGTAGCATCATTCTCAATAGTGAAATTCATAGCCCAAAACATGGGTAAATGATATCCTCTCATTGGCATTACATGGTTAATGAAAAGTAAACGTGGCCACGGGTCGTCCGTCTTTGTGAAGGATGACTTGATCACTATTTGATAGTGATTGACTTTTCATGAAAGAAGATGTAATGATTACCATAAGATAAAATAGGATCCTATTGGGAGAACAGATATTATCTCAAAGAAATCAAAGATATCCTATAAGGGTAACACACTAATGACAATGTCATTGGACAAACACTAAGTAGTTATTTTCGTAATGGTATATCATTAGGGAGAGCTCAATCACGATGCTATAGTGGAATGACTTCGTGACTAAATGAGTTTATAATTAATAGGTAAAAAGTTGAAACTTAGTTATAAATCATTTGAGCCTCAACTACATATGTCTAATCGGTCCCTCCGCTAACTTGTTGAAACCAGAAATGAATTGCATGTTTGAATAGAAATGAACGAAATGAATAGAAAAAGAGAATGGGAAACATTCAGGAATGATTATGGTTATCTCCGAAATGGAGAAATAGAATCATTTGGAAATGAATGTAAGTTTCCACAAATGGAAATGAAAATGGAAATGAAAATGAAAATGAAAATGAAAATGGAAAATTGCAATCCTATATGGATTACTTAAAAATGATCGAAAGAATAAGTTTATGTTTTTGGGTTGTTTTGAAGCCTAGAAAGGAAAATAAACCATTCGTTCATAGTTAAAATGTTAAGTCATGAAATATTGAACATATTTTCTCAAAATTTTACTAAGGGCAAAATCGTTAAAATTTTGCTAGAGGTAAAATAGGGATAAGAAAATTGTTTTACATTTAAATATTAAAGTTATTTTGGGAAATAGAAAATTTTAATTGGGTTGGATCACATTACAAAGTATTGGGTCAAAAATGCCTAAGAAGTACTTGTAATTAGACTCGATATGAGAGAGGCCCAAAACCCCTCATGTAACATGAAAGGGGCGACAACCCTAGTAGGAATACTAGGGTGTGTCATCTACCCCTTTTCTAATCTAAGTAGGAAGTTGTTTTTCTATTTGAAATAAACTTCTACAACTCTACAAGAGTTCTACATTCTCTTCATATAAATAGATGACACCGATAGAGCTATTTATACAATTTTGAGAGATTATTATTCAACCCAAAAATAGAGAAAGTTTATTCTCAACTATTACATATATTATTCCAGATAACAATTCTACCAATTTCTATTAAGAAGAGAGTTTTAGTTTTCACCCCAAAAGGAGAGAACTTTTTCTAGTTTTATGTTTCAATTCAATTGGTTTGAGCCCAAACTCGAATCAGATCGTGGTACGAGAATAGTGGAGAATATCATTTGGTTGAAAGTCGAAAAATATCAAGGATCCGCTTATCTAAAAACATAGGTACGATTTCAGTCTAAGGTTTATTACTATAAATATCACAAACCGGGTCAATTTTCAAAATTTTAAATTTTCGCTATGTAAGAAAATCGTTTTCAATTCAAGATTTTTCTAACACAATAAGCATAAGGAAAAATATTGTTGCATCTAGAAAAGGGAGAGCAACAATCGACCCAAGAGGAAAGACCATAATACAAGGATTGGGCATTTACACCAATGAAAAAACAAGACTCCAAATTTTGAATGTAAGTTGATATATCTATAAGTTTCATTCCTTAATCACATATGTACATCCGCACAATTAACTTATCGTAATTTGATATGTCAAATTAGGCTTTTTCAAGTACTTAATAACCTTGTTTTCAAGTAGTTTACGAGTCTTTTTAATATTTTTTATTGATTCTTAGATTTTAGTGTTAATGATAGCTTTTCTTATATTTTACATTTTTTGAGACCTAAATGGCAAAACTATGTCATTAGGAGTCCAATGATTGATTTGAGCATGTGTAGGGAGACAACAATGACCAAACCTTGAGGAAAATTGCATCTAACGTGGGTGTCACGACACTGATGCTAGGATATCACGGCATTGAGCCTTCATCACCTTAAGGGTGCAAGACTTCAACGAGACACCAACTTGGAGCAGTCTACTGAGGATGCCGCAACACTATGGGTGTTGTGTCGTGACATCGAGCTCGAGGTCGTGACTTTATGTTAGAAAAAATTCAGTTTGAAAACAGTTTCTTACACATCGAAAAATTAAAATTTTGAAAATCCACCTGATTTTTTTATATTTATAGTAATAATCCCTTAATCAAATTTGCACCTATATTTTTGGATAGACGGATCATTGTCGTTCTCGGCTTTCAACCAAATGACCTTCTCCATTATCCTCGTACCACGAACTACTTTCAGTGTGGCCTTCAACTATTCAAATCAAACATAGAATCAGAAACAATTTTCTTTGTTTAAGTGTGAAAATGAATAATCTCTTCTCAAATAGAAATCGACAAAAAATGTTATTTTGGAAATTAGATTTAATAGTTGAGAATAAATTCTCTCTATTTTCGAGAAGAGTAACAATATCTGAAAGTTGTGTTTTTAACCCTACCGGTGCCATCAATTTATAGGGAGAAGAAGTAGAACCCTTGTTGAATTGTAGAAGTTTATTTCAACTAGAAAAACGAACTCTTAGTCTAACAAGAAGTATAGATGGCAACAACCCAGTTAATAATACTAGGGTTTGTCATCCCCCTCATCAACATGAAGGGCTTTTGCGCCTATCTCATATCGGGTCTAATTACAAGTACTTCCTAGAATTTTAACCCAATACTTTATAATTCGATCCAACCTGATTTTTTTTATTTCCCAAAATAAACATCTCAATATTTTCCCATTGAATAATCTTCTAAACCCAATTCTAATTCCATTAAAATCATGATAATTTTATCGTAAAAGAATCTATGAGAAATTATATTTAATATTTCTTCATTCAACGGTTCACTATGACCAAATTAGTTCCATTTTTTAACTTCATTTAATTCGAAAAACATAAATTTATTTCCAAGTCATTTTCATTTTGGAGAAAACCACATTCATTTCTAAATGATTCCATATATCTATTTTCATTTTCATTTTCATTTTGGAGAAAACCATAATCATTTTCAAATGTTTCTCATTTTTCCATTTTCACCATTTCTATCAATTTATGTTTATTTGATTCAACATGCAATTCATTTCTGATTTCAACGAGCTAGCAGAGGGATCAATTAGACATATGCAATTAGAGCTTAAATGATTTATAATTAAGTTTCAGCTTTTCGCCTATTAATTATAAACTCATTTAGTCACGTAGTTATTCCACTATAGTACGTGACTAAGCTTTCCTTAATGGCATATCATTACAAAACCAACTCGATCAATGCTCGTCCAATAACCTTGTCATAAGTTTGTTACCCTCATAGGATATCCTTAATCTTTTTGGAATAATATCCATTCTCCCAATATGATCTTATTTTATCTCATAGTAACCATTACATCTTCCTTCATGAAAAGTCAATTACTATCAAATGATAATCAAGTCATTTATCTTACTACCTGTGGATACATTTACTTTTCATCAACCATGTAATGCCAATGAGAGGGATATCATTTCCCATGTCTCGGGCTATGATTTTCATTGTTATGAATGTCACTACATACTACAGAATTCGTATACCCAACGCACTAGCTTTCAGTTTCTTATCTATTCGAACACAGGCTTTTACTTACATCAAAGTATACTAATCACACATACATAGTCTATCATCTACTCAAGATTTAGTTATTCCACACTATGAATGTCACAAGTGAATAAATCCATAAACAAATTTTGGATACATTCTTCTTAGGTTTAGTCCGATGTATTGTAGTCCATTCAGTCACATCCATGTCTTTATCTTCTCGGAGTCATTCGCTTTGATTCCCAAGACAAAGCATCTCCCCAATTGGACTTGATAGACGACATATTAGTCTTTCAATCGGTTTGTTCATTTCCGATTAGATTAATGACATGTTTAGGTTTGTCTACTAATTCAAATTTGTCTTTTCGTATTGCAATCTGACCATGTAATGCTGCTTAGTATTAGTTTAAACATTAGACAACTAGTGAAAAATATTTGCTTCTATTTTGCTTTGCATACATGAGGACAATTATACAAAGTATATTAATGTAATGCATGGATTTGTTTTATTAACCAATTTATTTGAAAAAGTTATCACGTGTACATAGATGAAAATACTACACTTAGGGCACCAAATCCAACACTCCAAGCCCTTGAGGTCACAATTCCACTACTAATGGTTGCAAAAGTGACATGTGAAAGTAAAAGTGAATGTGTATGTGTATGTGTATGTGTAAATAAAGATAAAAGTGAACATGTGAATTAAGTATTAAATGTTATATGTGAATTAAGTGTTTATGTTATGTTTGTGAAATGAGAGAAAGATTTTGGTATGTGAACGTAAAAGTTAATTAGCAATAATATATTTTAAAGCGAGAACTATAAGTGATAAAGTTAATTCAAATGATTTTATGTTTTGGAAACGAATTAAAAGTATATGTATATTAGTGAAAGAAATTATATGAATAAATATTATTAAAATTAAATAAATTGAATTTATATAAAAATGGTAAGATTGAATTCAATTAGGTACTTACTAGCTTAACGTGTTTGTTTAAAACGTAGGTGAAAGAAAATAGATAGAAGGTACATGAAGTACTTCTTCACGAAGAATACATCAACTCTCAAAGTTTCAAGTCTCTTTTGGTATATATTTTGAACATGAAAATATGTAATATAAATCTCTCTTTCTTTCTTTTTTTCATTTCTACAAAATCAACAAATATGTAATATAAATTAATTTCCCTTTAAAAAAATAATTTTAATTTATTTGTAATTTTAGTTGGTCATCTAGCTTTAGTTTCATTTATAATTTTATCTTGATTATGAGATTGAAAAATATTTTGTGCTATATTAAAATTTTCAAAATTGTAATAAAAATTATTTTTTTTAGTATTTGTTAATTCACTTTGAAAAATTAATTGTTAAATTATTTGAGGAGTGCTTCGTCACCGAAGGCTACAAAAATATATTTGATTAATATACTTATAATTTTATCAATATCGGATGTAAGTGTATTGGTGAGAATAAAGTAAGACATCATACAATGTTATCTCTTTCTTTTTTTTTCTTTTCATTAATTTAATAAAATAAGATAATCCTTTTTTTGTTATACCAAAGTTTCTATTTTAAATTTTGCATAATATTATCACTAATTAATTTTAACAATTTTATTAAGATAACATCTTTTATTATTTTAATATTATTCATAAAAATTATAATTAAAAATAATATATTTTAATTAATACATATAACCACGCACGTAATAAAAAAATTAATTTTAACCATATAGGAAAAATAAATAAAAATTTAAGCTTAATTTGTATTTTATTTCATATTTCCTATTAATGACTTGGTAGATATTATTACTATTTTGATTAATAGAAAGACAATTTAAGTATCTAAATGGAAAAAAAAGAAGTTTAAATAGCAAGATAGTAGCTGGAGGGTCAAACTGAGTCTTAAACCTAAAAGAATATCAACTAATGAAAACTTACCACACATTTAGCATGTGCACTTATTAAAAATTAACTTTTATTTAAAATTTAAAATAAAATAATCACGTTTCTCTCTCTCCACCATTTAGGCTAGTTTAACAATTTTTTTGAAAAGTGCTGTGAAAAAGTACTTTTGAGAAATTTGAATCTTTGGTATTACTGTCAAAAAATGATTTTAAGAAATAAAATGTCCATTTTAGACATGATATTATAACGTAACAAATATGTATTTAAATAATGTTCAAATTAGTTAATATTATGATATTTTAGCAAAAATATAAAAACATAATTTATTATAACTTATTGTTAATATTTTAATATATAATATTAATTTTAAATATTTATAAGTAATTAATATTAATTATTTATTAAATTTAATTAGAATATATAAACTATATTTAAATATTTAAATATAATAATTAAATATTTGTAATTAGATATTAACGCAATTATATTATTTTAAAAATTATTTTTTATTTTTAATTAATGCTTTTAACACATTTTTATTATTTTATTTTAAAATGTATTTGAATATATAACTCATATTAGATATTAACATAACATAGAAAACATAAACCTAACAAATTAAAATATTACATATATTTGGATTAAAGTTTCAAAAAGGGATAATATTTATATACCAAATATAAATATTAAAAATTTTATAATAGCATTTACAAAGAAGAAAAAGTCTTCTAACGTCTATTTGGAAGAAGAAATAGTAAGGTTAAAAAAGTAAAATACTAGCCAAAAGCACTTTTGGGCTGAAAAAAGCTAAAAATTTCTACTTTTTCATATGTGAAAAAGCACTTAAAATAAGTTAAAAAATTTTCTACACTGACGTCTGTTCTTTATTGCTTGTTAGGAAAAAACACTTTTTAATGGAAAAGCTCATTTGAGAAACATTGGAGAACACAGCCTTAGTCTTCTTCTTTTTCTTCTTGATTTAAGTTTATATTAATTTGGGTTTAAAAATATTCCTTTAAGTTAGAGCTGATCATCTGTCGAGTAAACTTAAAATTTTAGGTCTGGGTTCGATCGGTCTGAAAAATAGACATAAAATTTTACTCAAATCTGAACTCGATCCAATCTGTCCTGCTGATTTTAAAATTTTTTATATTATTTTTTATATAAAAATAAATTTTAAAAATATAATACATCAAATACACTAAAAATATCAAAATAAATGTTTCCCAATAAATTGAAAATAAATTAAAAAAATTATACTTAAATAACACTAATATAGATGCAATTTAGCAAGCAAAATTAACAATAAAATAAGAATTATACAATATCCAAATAATAATAACAAAATAGTAGCAATATAATAACAAAACGACAGCAAAACAATGACAAAACAGTAGGAAAATAACAATAGCTTTTTAGAAAACAAACCTTATTTTTTTTGTCTAAACCCATCTTTCGAACTTATATTTTTGTTCAAATCCTCTAACTTTTTGAACAGACCAATGATTTCTCAATTTCACTTTTGATTTTATGTACCAATTTTTTTCCATGGGTGTAATGAATCTCTCTCTTCGTACAACTCTAGCAAAAGCTTCGTGTGGATGGCAATGACAGATTTAGTTAGTGTGAATATTTGGAAATTATAAAAATAAATTTAAAATTATATATCAACTTTGATTTAACGCGTAATTTGATATAATTATATATATGAAATTTTGATTATAGTTCAAATGCATACATGAAACTTTAATTTTAATTTAATAATATTCACTTCAAAAAATAAATACATTAATTTATTTTATATTAAATAAATATAATTATTTGTGTATGCTATATATAAACATAAAATGATATAGTATTAATAATTATGCTAATAATTTATGAGAATTGAATTAAATCAAAATTTAATGTATAAAACTATACAAAATTAAAGTTGATAAATAAAGTTTCACATCAAAACAACTTTCACATACAATTTTAAGATATTTTCCTAAAAAAAATGCATGGGTTTCAAATACATAGAGATTTTTGGCTTATGAGCAAATTCCAAACCCCATATTTAGGGGTTTCAAATTCCTACAAGTTTGGTCCTATCCCAAAGCAATATTGATAGTTCTAAATTTCAAACCTTTTTCTTGGATTTCTATTGATAGCTTTAAAGGAAAGTGTAGGTTGATATTCTTAAGATGATCTTGATTTTTCCATTCAAGGAAAGCCATTTCGTGAAAGGAAGAAAATCTGTTTGGTGATTGAGAAAACCTAAGAAATGACTAGAAAATAAAAAAGGATAAGATGAAGAAAGAAAAAAAAATAGAAAATAAAAAATTGAACTTTATCTTTTTTTAGTTTAATTATAAATTTATAATTAATTTTTTTCTTTTTAATATGACTTAATTTAAAATATACAATATGATTGATTAAGAAAAAAATTTAACAGAGCAAATGATTCAAGTATTTACAATAATAAAATATAAGTATCCTCCCATATATGTTGGGGTCTTGCTTCATATTTAAAAATGTTTGGATAAAAATATATAATTTTATAAAATAAAATTATAATAAGAAGTAAAATATTTTCAATCATTGTATCAAAATAAATGTTTCTATGTCTTAAAATTTTCATTTATCCTAAAGTTAGTGTTCAATCTATACTGTGATAGAAAAAGAGAATCTCAAGAATGCTTTTTACTGTGCAAATCCAAGTTGGGTGTTAGGCTTTTTATTTTAATAAATAGGATAAATGATAAATTTAAGGTTTAGAAACATTTATTTTGATCCAAGGGTTGAGAATATTTTAGTTTCATGGTTCCATTATAAAAACTTTTAGTATAGTTGTCACCTATAGACCAAAAAAAAAATTAGACATTTTTAAAATATAGGTCAAGCTCGACTTTTAATATTAAAAACTTGAGTTCGACTTTTATAATAATTTTTTTTATTTCATGTATTAAGTAATTTATATCACACAAAGTTAATTATGTTATACTATACTATAATATAATGAAATAATATTTAGTAGTCATGAGGTTAACAAGTGTCCTATAGGAATATAATAAAATATATAAGAAAAAGAGACGCATGTCAATTTTGTAAAACTGCATGTGTAATAGAAAAAGCACATTACTAGTGTACCAAATACTAAACCATATTAAAAAGATGTTGAGTTATTTGCATTTGAAAATTTAATAAAATAAAAGAAATATCCATATATATAATTACTAAAAATAATATGAATTGATTTAAATAATTAAGCTTAAGTTATCCATTTATTATAAATATAACTAAAATTTAATATTTATATTTTAATTAAGTGGAATTTAAACAACCATATATGGTAGCAATGATATGAAAGGTGAGGTATATATTTATAAAACAGTAGCCATAAGATGGAACATCTTTAGTTTTGGTTTCTGAAAGTGATGAGGACACTGGATTCCACTTCCAAATTTTATAATTGGATTAGTTGTTTATGGTGAGAATCCCATGTTTGCCTAAGACCCCGAACATAAAAACTAGGAGCAACGTGGGCTAAAACAAGTGAAAAATCTTTCAAAAGATTTAGGGTTCATGGTGAGACAGCTAGCATTTTGCGCCAGCTCATTAAACCTACTCCATTGCTAATCTTCAATTTCCTTAAATATCTTTAATTAATCCTACTTTGAACTTTTCAAACAGAAGTTGTTCTACTTATAGATCTTCTGAATACTAAAACCCTAATGGCTATAATAGATGCAATCAACTTCAAATTTAGGATAAAATATTTCATGCCCATACTCTGCCTGAATTTCCAAGAAGATACAAATACCAACTCCACTATATGTAGTTGGTTGATTCATAGCACTACTAAATTATTTTTAGTAAAATTGGAAGTTTATGTTTGCACAAGTTTCTTGTATACATAGTAATAATGTAATATTATTTGTCGGCTATGGTTGACTTCATACTACACAATTTGGACCCCTTTTCCTTCTTGACTTCAATGCCTATTTTATTATTTATTTATTTATTTTTATGTTTTTGCCCGCCAAATTTCACGTATTACTTTATCCCTTGGAAATGCAGTCTACAGCCTACTCTGTGTAGTATAAATATGTGACCATGGAGATCGAGGATGAAAACCAAGCAAAGTTTAATTGAGATTAGGCCTTACTTAGCCTTGTTACTTCTTGGAGACTCTATTCATCAAACAATGGCCGCCATTACCATTTCTGATAAAGCTTGGTACATGGCTATTCTTCTTTTATGCATTGTTGCTACTTTGAATCGTGGTGTTGTAGGAGGTGATGTTAATGATGAAGACGATAATTACTGCTCATATAGAAGTTGGCGAAGTTGTGGCAGCTTCTTTGGCAGAGGTGGTAAGTATTACGGTGGTGCTGGAGGGGGAGGTGGAGGTGGAGGAGGAGGCGGAGGAGGAGGTGCCTCTGGTAATGCTGTAGGACACGGAGAGGGGCATGGTGCAGGAGGAGGTAGTGGCAGTGGTGGAATGGGAGGAGGTGGTGGTGGAGGTGGTGAAGGTAGTGCTAGTGCTGGTGCTGGTGGTATTGGGTCAGGTCACGGAGAAGGCTTTGGAGCTGGAGGTAGTGTGCAAGGTATTGGTGGTGGAGGTGGAGAAGGTGGTGGAGGTGGCAGTAGTTCTGGTAGTTCTGGGGAAGGGTTTGGTCATGGTAGTGGTTTTGGAGCAGGCATAGGCGAAGGGGTGGGAGGTGGTAGTGGTGGTGGTGGAGGGGGAGGGGGAGGTGGGGGTGGTAAAGGTTCTAATGGAGGATATGGCCATGGTAATGGTTATGGTGAAGGTGGTGGTGGTGGTGGTGTCGGTGTTGGCAACGGAGGGGGCATTGGTGGTGGTGGGGGAGGAGGAGGTGGAGGTGGAGGTGGAGGTGGGGCTAAAGGAGGGTCTGGTCATGGTAGTGGATATGGTGCTGGTATGGGAGTTGGGACTAGTGGAGGTGGAGGTGGAGGTGAAGGTGGAGGAGGTGGCAATGGTTATGGTAGTTCTGGGGAAGGGTTTGGTTATGGTAGTGGTTTTGGAGCAGGTGCAGGCATAGAGGTGGGAGGTGGTGGTGGCGGTGGTGGTGGAGATGGAGGTGGGGGTGGTGGAAGCTCTAATGGAGGATATGGCAATGGTAATGGTTATGGTGCTGGTGGTGGCATTGGTATAACAGGCATTGGAGGGGGAGCTGGTGGTGGAGGAGGGGGGGGAGGAGGTGGTTCGAGTGGAGGTGGAGGCGGAGGTGGAAGTGGAGGAGGAGAAGGGATGGGCTTCGGAGGGGGTTCAAATGGTGATAAGAAAGGAATGAACATGGGATTTGGAATGGGGATGGGAATGGGCATTGGATTTGGTTTTGGCATGGGAACAGGCGGAGGTAAAGACTCAAATAATAATAATGGCCATCCCTAAACCAAACATACATCTAAATTCCCATCCCCGTATTGGTTGGGAGGTATCAACCTTGGGCCTTAAGTCACCACACCCTATTCTTTCTTTATTTTCTACTACGAATCAAGTACTGAGAGTGGAGATTCCTATGGCAATAAAAAATGTCGCTTTCTACTTTTTTTTGTCTATCAACTCTTTGGTGTTACATTCACCATTCCTTCTACTACTGTTCCTAGTTCCTGTATTAGGTATAAATTGTCAAAATCATCAAATCCACTTCTCAAGAAGATAACTACATAGGTTTGGAAAATTAAATTTATAATACGGGTAATGAACACAAGATTATACAAGCAGACACAGAGTGTCGTATGTTCTTACATTATTAATATACAAGGAACCACTGCTCCAACATATGATCCTGAGAAAATCGGATCACAACAACGTTGAATTACTTGGTTACACTCTTGGCCACTGTGGACTAACTACCTGCAACAGCCATTAAAAACAATCAGAATCTATCATATATGTTCAACTTAAAGATCTATAATTTTTAATGTAAGGATATTCCTGGTGCTTGCTATGAGTTATTTGTCCCTTTAAATATTGTCTTCACAGTTTTGTCCAAAAAGAATAGCATTGTCGAGGTATTGTTCGTTTCGAAGATTTGAAAACTGTCCTCACTGTTTTGTTCTACAGGGAAGGGTGATTCTTGCTTTAAAAATCCTTATTTCATCAATGTGGAATCATGTTTTCCCCTCAACAATAATCACCATTAAAACTTATTCAGCTACGTAGATCCTAATCGTTTGAAATCCCTCGGCAGCTCAAAGTCCTGGGTCATATCATCCATCTCAACAACAATTCACTCACCTCAAGTGTGCTAAAAACTAACCGCATTCGGCTAGCAACAACTGAAGGCTCTTCTGCACGTCCGGCCACTGCCATTTGCTCGAGCTGGAGAGTTTTCACAGGAAGCCTATAGCAAAAATAACAATCCATCTTTCAGTCGCTACTGTTTAAATATATCGAAACAGCAGATTCTAGGATAATCAAAGAAATAACAGCATTTCTTTCTTTTAAAACAATGCATAAAAGATCAAAGTCTAACATTTTAAAAAAATGGTGGTTAGGTTTTTTTTTTTTTCAATCAGCATTGCTAAAAGCATATCTCACCATGCCATTCCTCTTATGAAGTATGCATTCGCTATGAGAGCGCAAAAGCCTTTCCATTGATGCAAGACATCATCTGATACTGGTGGTGTAGATGACCATCGGACTATAGTTGGTTGTGGTGTACACAATATGGTAATGAATATAATGCTCAGCCATAAAATACACTCATTAACCTGCATAGTGAGAAAGAATGTTTTCCTTCAGCAAAAATATAGGGTCGGTTTAGTTTTTTCATGTACTTGGAGGGCTCTTAGAGGATTATATCACAAACCAATATAAAAAAATGTGTTGGATTAGGTGTCAGATGCAAATACTTATTCAGAAATGAAGAGTTGAAGCAACATAGGTTTATAGTGCTTCAGAGAAATGAATGTACCGCAGCTAAGTTATGGAATATCGCTTGTAAAACTAAAGGATCTCTAGAACAAAAGTAAGAGCTAAAATATGTAAGATCATCGCTGACCTCCTCTGCACAAATCTTGGATTTTACACTGGTGCTTCCGCCATAACTATGCATTACATCGATTTCGATACCGGATTCCTTCATGGCAATCAGTTCTTTCCGCAATCCTTCATCAGTGCAGCCCAATGCATATGCATTCACCCCAGCACTAATGAACTCCTGAGATACAACATCAGTCCAATAGTATTACATGAAGAAAGGCTAACATATATGGGTAAAATCGTTTGAACAAAGAGCAGATCAAGCAAGCAAACAAATCAATGAATATACTTTTAGGTTGTCACCTCCTCCACGATCGATGACATTCCTGTACCGCCTAAACAAGCTGATTGCTATATTTCGCGACGATTTATACTCATCTTCGGATGAAGCAGAACCATGTGATTGACACTACAGTTAAAAAAATCATAGTCCAAACATGAAAACACTCAATTTTATTTCTAAAAGACAAAGTAAAATGGAAGAGTTCAGGTTCAATAAAATCCTAACCAGCCATCTCTTTGGAGCAACTCGATGTGGTACAAGATAGGTTGTAAGCTTACTGGAATCTTTCCATGAAGGCAATGAACTATGAATATGAACTACATTATTAGAGTGAATCCCTGGTAAGCTATGGTGAATTGCAGGCTTTGAAACACAAGGTAGTTTAGAATGAAGAAGAGTATTGCCCAGAAATGTCAGGGTTTGGTTGATTGTTCCCGGAGGATTTCCCACCAACATCATGGAACCATCCTACGTTTATAGCCTTCAAAAGAGGAAATAAAACAAGAACAAATAAGATGATTGCAAATTAAGAGGAATTTTATAACTTGGAGAAAAAAAAAACCCATCTCATCATCGCTAAGCGATTATTTTCTTTCTTGATTAAAGCGCTTAGAAAAATTAAATTGAAACCAAAGAGAGGATACAGATGATCAAAGAAGTGTGTTTATTAAACTGAAAAGAAAAGAAAATCAATATATTACCTTGGAGGATTTTGTGTTGGAGAGAAGGGTTGAAATTAAGAATATTTGAAGAAAACGTAAAAAGGAAGAATCTTGGAAATGGGCTAAAGCTTAACCCCACTTGTTATTTGAATGGTTCCCAGAGATTCAGTTGTTTGAAGGAAATTTAAAACGAAATTTTAAAAGCATTTTACGTGAATTATTTGGAGTCCTCAAATACCAAGATTTTTATTGCCTAGAGATGCACGTCAAGACCCAGAACTTATTAATTTGTCGCAAGCAACCAAATATAGCGACGTTCCCCCTATCCGCCGTCGTTTTTTGGAATCATCATCATACTCATGCCTATCCCATGAATCTTTTCTTCAAACAAACATGTTTGTGCATAATCTGACTAGACCTCATTCTCAATGAGATTTAAGGGCTTCTTTGGACGAGTATTTATCACTATTGCGGTGTATAATATTTAATTTTACCGTCACTACTGTTTTTACACTAATTACAGATAAAATGCTTCGCCCATCAAAAAAAGACTTCCATCATTGATGAAAAGCTTGCTATCACTTGAATAAGACTGCATAAATTCCTTGATTTATTGCGGTTCTACCTGTTTAGACATTCCAAGTCACTTAGACAGAGTAAGAGATAAAACCTCGATAAAAGAAAATGCCAAGCCATTATGAAACTTTGCCAGGTTTCAATCTTTCCCTTTCTTAGTGATATATAAAATTCATTGTCATTATTCGAGAAATTGGAATTGAACAGAATACAAGCAATAAACAACAGCATGTTCATGTAATGTCATGTCAGTTAAAAGAGAAACAGGGCATTGGCATTTGATTGCAGATGAAACAACGCAGGAAAACTGAGGAGCTGAAAGCGCAAATTCCATCTTAGGATGGCTTGTAATATTTTGTGGGTACAAAAGGCATTTTTGTGACAACTCCATCATAGGCCTTTCCTCTTACCAAAATCTTAGCTTTGGTGCCTGCCTTGTGTAGTCCAGATTTCACATATCCCATTGCTATGTTCTTCTTCAGGCAGGGGCTAAATCCTCCGCTGGTGATTTCACCAATGTTGTTCCCTTTCTCGTCCTGAATCTCACTGTGAGATCTTGGAGGTGGGCCAGTGGAGGTGAAGCCGACTCTCCTGATCGACGGACCCTCTGCCAGTTGTTTCAGGATTACCTCAGCTCCTAAGAATCCACCTTCTGCTCTTCTCCTCTTCCCTATGGCCCATGTCAGTCCAGCTTCGACTGGTGAAATGTGTTGTTCCATGTCATTGCCATATAAACATAGGCCAGCTTCGAGTCGGAGACTGTCTCGAGCTCCAAGTCCTGTCAACCTTACCTTTCCTTCCGATTTCTCCAAGATTGCTTTGGCAAGATCCAGAGCATTTTCTGAAGGAACTGAGATTTCAAACCCATCCTCACCGGTGTACCTGAAAAATAGATAGATAAGAGACAACTTTATCAGTTATCCTCCATAGCATCCCAAGATATGATAACATTCAACCTGCCAACCAAACCAGTACTCTTGGAATATGAAGGAAACAAAATTGAAGATTACCCTGTCCGAGTGAGAAAACATGTTGCACCGTTGATATCCAATATTCGGAATTCCCCAAAATATAACTTACTCAAATCATCATTTGTCAGGTGTTGAAGAACAGGGGCAGCAAGAGGACCCTGTAATAGAAAAATATGTTTCAAAATTGTTCAAATGCTACAGGAAAGTCATTTCTGCACAAACCTGCAAATCTGTGCTAGTTGACCAAATTATTCAAGAATAAATGGAGAACATTTGTGTGGACTACAACTCAAGAAAGTATGAAAAGCATGCATGTTTGGCTCAACAATCACTGGCAAATTGCATGGAAGCAAAACAAATGAATCCGTAACTAGAATCAAATATGGAGACCTATAAATGGAAAGGGTGCAGTGATTAACCTGGAGAGCTAGAAGAGATCTCTCATCATGGATGTGCCATGAGACATCACCACCTTTGGCCTTGAATGCTTTCATATGCTCTTCAATGTGAGCCAGATCCTTATCCCTGCAACCTGCATTCACAACTAGGTATATGTGATCATCTTTCACTTTGGTAATCACAGAATCATCGATTGCCCCTCCTTTCTCATTTGTAAAAACAGTTAGAGTTCCAGTTCCGGGGGCAAGGCCAGCTACATCAGCAATGACGAGCTTTTCAAGGAATGAAACAGAGTCCTTTCCCTTAAGGCTCAGCCCACACATATGGGATACATCAAACATGCCACCATTCTCCCTGCAATTCACAGTTGAGTCCATGATCGAGTCCTTGTACTGAATGGGCATGCTCCATCCCGCGAATGGGACCATCTTCCCACCATGAGCAACATGGAAATCATAAAGAACAGTTTTCTTCAGATCTGCCACTGAAGCAAAGTACCGACGTGCTACAGCCTTCTTGTCAGCCTCTGAAAGACGACGAATAATCGATTGCCCAAGTTGCCAAAGACTTCCCCTCATCTTCTAAAGTTGAAATATCTGATGAAGAGTAAATTCTCAGAAACAAGACAATATTGTACTACTAAGAACAGCATTCACTTGCCACTACAAAGATTTTTAGGAGCATTCAAATTTAAAGGGGAGAAGTGATTTTTAACAGCATTGAGCCTATATGGGGTTAAACAACACATCCATTTATTGAAAATATTTATTGGCTTCTAAATCATAAGCATAATGCCATAATCTAACGAATCCATTCAATCTTAATGTTACAATCCAACACCATATTCCCAAGCAAAGCATCAAAGGCATTTCCTGACAGATGATAACCCAATACGATCTAAAATCAGCACTGAAGTATCCAATAGAGACATTTCACCAAATAATCCGACCATCCGACAATATACAATGAAAACCACGACATTATACCACAGTTTTTGAGATGCAAATGATCAAAACTGAAAAGGGTATTTAGCAAATCAAGAAAAGAAACCAATGCTATCAAGTTATCGAGATCCCAATCCCGTTTATCACAGAATCACAAAGACAACGTCAAGCTACCAATGCAGTCAGAGAAAAAGAATAAGAGAGTGAAAAGGCTTACACAGAACCCTTGTTTGCGTTCTTCAAAAAGAGAGCAAATCAGAGAGCACAAAAGAGCATTCCTCTGCCAACTCTGGGCCAAAAGATGATAGTAAAAAAGGATAGCCTTTTATATATGCGCCAAAGAAATTAGATAAAAAAATATTATTTTGGGTATTTAAAAAAAATTTGAGGAAAGTGGTTGGTAGCACAGGAGTGAGTGGAGGAGGGGGTTTCTCTGCCAAATCCAAAAAAAAAAACCAAATCTTCAGCGAGTGGTGCTTAGAGGGCTTTAGAGCTATTTCACCACTTCCCAAATCCTCGTCTCCTTTCTCTGCATGTCTTACTCAACTTCATCTAACGGCTGTCATGACAAGGAATCTAAGGCATGTTGCTGATTTTGTCCGGGGTTAAAATTGTCTGTCTCTGTTACAGTGCCAACAAGGTCTAATGTAACTGGTCTGTAATTGAACTGAGTTTAGAAACGAATACATTGGATTAGTGTCTCAGATAGGGGGGACCCATGTAGTTGAGAGATCACTATAGTATGGAGACACTAATCTACCACAAAAAAGGAATGAAATGGGGAGTTGGTGAGATCTGTGTTGGCGGGGTCAACTATTAGCTGTTAAAAAATGTTTTTAACCCAAGCCATTCTTGGTTGGTTGGTGGCTCAGATTTCTTTAAATCGAAAAATTCATGTGATTGTTTTACTAATCAACGGTTTCATTGAAATTGGTAAGCACTTTGTTTGTCCCTAAAGAAAATGTGTTCCTTTTTATAAAGAAGAGTTCACCTTCAACTATTTGGAAGAATGACTCCTTGCTTGTTTTCTCCATTTAACTAGAATGATATCAATAAAAAGCGAAGGAATGCTTTATTCTGGAGCAGATGATCGACCACCATAGGCCTTTTAACAGATACAATGGGAAAATGTTATGGCACACCAAGAAAATGCAAATATAAGAGCCCTGGAAATCTCAGTTGCTATTTATTCTACACCCAAGAAAATGTGTGCCATATCCAGGCTATAAATAGACTGTTGTTTATATGGTTTCCTTATACATCAAGCAGCAGTCTCCGTGGATCCTCCACGACATCTTTAATGCGACGCAAGAAGAATACTGCTTCCCTTCCATCAATCAGTCGATGGTCATATGTCAGTGCAATGTACATCATTGGCCTTGGAACAACTTCTCCACTGACAACCATTGGACGGCTAACTATGGAGTGCATTCCCAGAATAGCCGACTTACAAAGAAAAAACAAACTGTTAGTAAAAAGAGAACATGGAAGAAAGATATCGGATCTAGCATATTTACTTGTGAATGCAAAGCCATGAATGTCTGGTAAAAAATGCATTAAACATGGATAATCGGCTTATTTCCCAGAAAACAAAGCTTCACTTGTTATACATTACAAGTTCATCCGAATGAGACATGGGGGAGAGGAGGGGGAGGAGTAAATTGACTGTAAAGCATCTCACCTGAGGGGGATTAATAATTGGAGTACTTAAGAGGCTTCCATAAACTCCACCATTGGATATTGTGAATGAGCCCCCAGCCATCTCATCAATTGATAAAGACCCATCATTTGCCTTCTTAGCAAGGATGTTTATTCCTTTCTCGATTTCAGCAAAGTTCATTCTGTCAGCATTTCGGATTACTGGAACTACAAGGCCCTGGAAAAAAGTCAGTGAAAGCAACGCAATTTCAGATATAGATGGAGAACTGGAAACCAAAACACAGTTGAGGACTTTAGCACATTTATGATGAAAAAGGTGGTGCAGTGTGCAGGCAGAGAATATGGAAAGCAATGATAAATAGAAATAAGAGTATTCCTTAACATATCTTAATTTGCTAGACTAAGAAAACAAAAGAAAAACTAAATGACAAAATTTAGAGATCATAAGGAGCATCCACTCCCGAGATCTCAATGATGATACGACAATTGACAAAATCTCAATTATGCAACATCTTAAAGAATACCTCCACTCAGCAAAGTGGGAAGTTCAGATAAAGAGTGGCGAGCAAACAACCAATCGCATTTGCATTAGTACATACAGATGTAAATAACAGAAAATGGTGTACTTTGGAATCTAGCTACTATTTTTATCTGAAAACACAAGCACAAAATGGCATCAATTAGCAATGACACATCAAATTAGAATGGAAGTGAATGATCCCAAGGCATATATTACAACCTCAAGCAATCTAGCCCCAGTTTGACCTTTAAGGTGAATGCTAAGTAAACCATGAATCTACAAACTCAAAGTTCTTATTAGTTTGTATAGAATTCAACTTTCACAATAATCATTTCCTTAAAGAAGTATTTCTTTTACCACATTTAAGGCTTCAGATGCCCCAAAGAAGCTAGATATTATCTTCAGATGGAACTTTGAAGGAATAAATGGTGTCTGATAACTACATTGCCAAATCACTTTACATAGAGTGAGAGAAACTGACAGACCTTCGGAGTACCAACAGCAATACTGATATCAATGTAATCTCTATATATTATGTCATCCCCATCAATTACAGCATTGACAATTGGTTGATTCTGAAGAGCGCTAACAGCTGCCTGAAAGGAGATAAGACATTTTAAATGAAGATTGTATATTTATACACAGACACAAATGCACATGCATCTTTAGGTTTTGGTGAGTGTTACCTTTACAAATCCCGACATAAGTCCTAACTTTACTCCATGTTTCTTGAAAAAAGCATCCTTATAGTCAGAACGGAGCTGCATCAAACTGGTCCTGGAATTGTAGGTCAAAGGAGAGGGGAAAATATGCAAAACTAAGTCATTACCGGCTTAAAATTACATGAGAAACTTGTGAATGTATAATATCACAATAAGAGATGCGTATCCATTTTGAAACATGACCAAAAGATTAGTCTAAGCCAAACAGCATAGATTCTATGTCTTGGTGAATCATAAGGACTGAAAGAACAAAAAGTTAGCAACAGAGAAGAACAGCAATTCACATTCTACGACATTACTATAAGAAGGGGTGGCAGTTACATATCAACTTCATTGAATGTTGTCAACATTGCGAAAGTGTTTTGAGAGTCCTTCAAACGTGTTGCAACACGTTTTCTAAGTCTAGTCATAGGTACCTGAAATTACATAAATCACATGTTATATTAACAACAAAATTTCCTTTTGATGATATGTACCATAGACAGCAAAAAGAAACGGTTAGCAAACATTCTATGCTTATCTAAAGAAGTATATATGTAAAAAAAAAAAAAAAAAGAGCCCTATGATACTTACTCTTCTGTCCCTCTCTTTAGGAGGAAGTTGAGGTTCCTTGGCTGAAGGTTTGGGAGGAGGCAGAGAAGGTGCTGTAGGCTTTTCTTTGCTGGGTGGAGTTTCTGCTTTAGGCTTCTTCGTCTCTACTTTCTTTGCTTTTGCAGGACAGGGCTCAGAGGCTTCCTTGCTAGGCTTGTCTTCTGATGGAGCAACATGAGTTACACCGCCAGATTTTGAAATGACAGCTATCTTCGTACCTGGCTCCACAGTGTCACCTACTTTGGCTACCAGCTGAAAATAGATAACCATTAGTTTAAGATCATACCAAGTATTAAGTTTTCCGAAAACATGGACAAGCTTGTGATCTATCTGATATTTACCTGTTCAAGTACACCAGCTTCAGGACTACTCACATCAATCGTCACCTATTCATATCATATAAGGGGTAAAAGTCTTATTTATTCAGAATAGATAAGGAAAATAATGTTTGCAGTTAATGCAAACTGTGAAATGTCTTCTTTTTTTTTTGTTTGGGGGGGGTCATAACCAGGGTATTCACCACCGGCAGCAGTGACTAATCCCCTCACTATGGGTGCTCTCCGAAGAGGCAAACGGCTGGTCATGAAATGTGCTTCATTCCCATGAGCAGGGATTGAACCCCCGACCACATGGTTAAGGGATGAGGCGAGCAACCACCACAACACAGCTCATGGTTGCAGACTATGTAACGTCAAAACTAAGGGTATAGATGATTAGAAAAAATGTCACCTAGCTAAAAAGTACCTTATCAGTTTCTATTTGTGCAATTGGCTCATCTACTTCTACACGATCACCAGGATCTGCTCCCAAATCACAAAATATAAGATGAATTAGTGCTTTAACATGCATCATCCAAGATGCCTAAGTTTCATTTAAAAAACAATTTGTGCATAATTTGCATCCTTTGAAACAAAATATAGTGTCATGATGAAAAGAAAAATGAAAAAGGAAGTTCAATAGTAGCCACTTGCACAACATACGCTTCAAAAAACTTGCTAGAGTTCCATCAGTGATGGATTCCCCCATGAAAGGAACAACAGCATCAACAAGTTCACCTTCATAGCCAAGAAAGGGCATTTGAGTTTAGGATCAGAACATAAACTGATTTTTGAAAAGAAGAAAAAGAAAATCATGAAGGAATTACGAGAATACGTTACCACTATCAGCAGAAAATGACCTAGTGCGGACAAATATTGGAGGATATCTTTGAACAAATGAAATAACGTCCCTGTAAATTACAGAAAATTTTGGAGGAAAAATATGATAAGACTTGAAACAAAAGGACAAAATTTGATATGGTAGGAGATAATCAGTGTTTATTTTATTAATTTATTACAAGTTACTTCATGCATGCGTGTGTTTACTTCTAATATTTCATAGGGAAACTTCTTTCCAGTCAGTTTAAAATCTATGGAGAGGAAGCAAACTTCAACTTAAACTATCATAAACAAAAATGGAAATTGTTTCAACATACAAAACCCAGTGATAAATAGAGAAAGAAGATATGACAAACAAACCTTAGAGGCCTTGGGCCAAATGGAAACCCTGTAAACACATGAACCCATATAAATGAAAGGAGCATGGATACATATTTGGTTTTTCCTTTTACAAGGAAGAGGATGGATGTTGTTTAATTTCCAATTACCTAGAGAACCCACAATCCCTGCAACTTGTGATGTCCCTTTTCTAGAAACTAAAGTCTTTGCATAGGCCTATAAAAGCATAAACAAATACTAAATAAAGAAGAAGCCATAAATAGAAATGATTTGATAGCAGATTCAAGCATGGTAATGTGAAACAAATCATACAAATCAACAATGTTTGAATTGAAGCTTGACCTCATTTGAGGAAGAACTGTAACAACGTGAAGGTCGAGTAATTCGAAATGATTGGCCCAAAACCTGAAACCACCATTAAACACAAAATTTTAATAAAAATATAAGTACCGAATAGATATAAAAATAGAAAATCTCAGAGAATATTAGTAGTTGAATAAAGAGAGAAAGAAAGTAAATAAAAACTAACTGAAGAAGAAGAAACTCTTCGCCTTGAAACAGCCCACATAGCTTCCTTCTTTTATTATAACCCCTAAACAACAAAAAACAAAATTACAAGTAGCAATCAAATGGTGGATTTATTGTGTACAAAAAAGAACAATAAAAAGGGAAAGTGACCCAAAGTATGAAACCTGTGTTTAAGAATGTAGGAGAAAGGAAAAGGGTTTGGGTCAAAGCTTCTCGAAAAGTAAAGACTGAAGAGAGGGACGATACCCAGACCGAAAGAGAGCGGTACCGGTTTAAGAAGTATCATTTTAAGGCCACTTTATTCCATTGTTAATCCAACTGATATTTCCATTTTTAACTTGAATTTTTGTTAACTTTCCCCCATAGATCAATGATTAATAAGTTGTTTTCTTTTTTTGATAAAGCACTCCAAATGGCTCTTTCCTTCTCTTTTTTCTGTTCAATAAAAAATGGCCATTACTGGAGGTTGGAAATTCATTTCTTTAATGGAAAGACAATAATGATGAATCATTGGTCCTGAAACGAGTTAGATATTCAGATATAATACTACAAGTAGAACATGAACATGGGAGTGGGAGACCATGTTACATTTTTCCCCACATATATCTAAGTAAGAATTGTACATATTCAATCAAATCGGTAAAAGTTATTATTCTTTACTGAAAAAATAATAATTAACTCAGAGCAAGTAAAACAATTTGGTGTTTATATATAAGATATAACAACAATTTTAACACTCAAGTTTTAAGCATTTATTTAAATGGATTTTTACTCTTTTATTTAAAAATTTTTAAAATTAACAAGGCTAGTCTTTTATTGTATCAATATTGTTATTTTTAAAAACAAAATTTTAGAACTTTTTTTATGATTTTTACTTTTTAATATTTAATTTTTAAAAAGGCCTAATTGATTTGTTAAAAATTTATTACTAAGTTCTTTTTTATCCTTTAACCTTATTAGTTTCAAATTTTACTAATTTACTTCTAATAAAATAGTAGGGGTCAAATTGAATAAATGTATAAAGGTTGAGAGCTAAATTTATTATTATACATTATATATAAACACCAAATTTTAACGAAAAGGTTATTTTACTCACCCATCTAACATATTGGACTAATTTCATTATTTTTTAGTAGATGGGCTAAAATGCAATCCATGATATAGTACAAAATGTTTTGTGGTACTTTTACCCATATAAATCACACACACATATAAATATGTATTATATATTAGGGTAAACTACTTAGTTGTTCACCTAACTTTTTTCATTTTGGTCACTCAAATAAATCCTTTAAATTTCGTCACTACCGTTAGAGAAATTTTACATTTTAGTCACTCGACCATCAACTCCATCACAACATTTGAGTTAGCACACCACATCATCATTTTTCTACTATCGTCTATCACTATCACTATTCATCTTCTTTTTCCTTAACTGTCACACCTCGAAACATTAAATTAAGGTTGGAATAGTAATTTTGGGGATTTATTTGAAAAGTTTATAAATTGAGAGGGTTCTTGTAGAAATAAGAAGAAATGACAGACTGGTTGTGAAAAGGTTGTATTTCAACCTTGGTTTCGTTGAGTTTAAACTAGGAATATTTTTAGTGGAAGACATGATGATTATGAACATGTACACTTGGCTGTTGAGTTTGGGATCGGTGAAGGAAATGCGTGAGTAGTATATAAGGGAAAGATGTTATTTTCCGAGGGGTTCCTTCATTTTTCCGTTCTTCTTCATATTTTTCATTGGTCTGGTTTAATTAAGATGAGTTTATCTTCTTATAAACACATCTAATCACCTACTAAATGCATCTATCAATACCATAAAATATCTGAATGGTCCACGTGGTGGATGAATGGGCCCACATATCTTACTTTGAATACGTTCCAGAAATGCAGGAGATTCAATTCCAAGTTTAGCTAGTGATGGCTTAACAATCAATTTACCTTGAAAACAAGTAACACAAGAGAAATCCTTGAATTCAAGAATCTTCTAGTTCTTTAATGGGTGTCCAATTGAATTCTCAATTATTCTTCAAATCATAATAAATCCAGGATGGTCAAACTGGTCATGCCAAATGGTAAAAATATGTGGTTTTACAAACTTCTGGTTTGTAATAACATGTGTCTCAATTACACTAATATGTGTATAATATAAATCTGATGAAAAAACAGGTAGTCTTTCCAAAACATATTTCTTTCTACATTCAACATTCGTAATATATAGATATTCAATATTTTTCTCATTGATAGTCTTAATATGATATCCATTAAGACGAATATCTTTAAAACTCAATAAATTTCTTTGAGACTTAGTGAAAAATAAAACATTATCAATGACAAATTTTGTCCCCTTAGGTAATAATATAATAGCTCTTCTAGAGCTTTCAATAAGTTTTGAACTACCTAATATTGTATTAACATAGACATCACTTGTAACGCCCTAAAATTTTATAATTTAATTGTGAGAATCTGCAGTAATTAATTTTTGTATCTGTGGCTCTGTTTTCTGCTATTGTGTTAAGGTCTAGAGTTCGAGTTGCATCGTTAAAAGTTTTGTTATGTTTAAAACAACCCTTATCCATGTGTTATATAATTAAGGGCAATTTTGTGTAAATCTGTGTCAAGAATGAGCATGTTGGTTCAATGGTTAAGTATTTGAATGTATTCTATCTAGTCTTGAGTTCGAGTCCATTGTATGCATTAGAAAATTTTTGCTAAATGTTGGTATGAGGATGGTGGTTAGTTAATAAATATTTTTAGCGTCAATTTCTTCCCTTCCCTTTCTTCTTTTGTTTTTGTTTTCTTCCTTTTTCCTCCTTCTTTCTTTTTCTTTTTTTTTTCATCTTTCAAGTGAGTTCTTTTATTGCATTCGGTAAGTGATTGTCGAAGTATTAAGAGTCCTAAGTGATTCGAAGTGTTGTTAGAAGATTTTTGTGTAAGTTTTGTGAAGTTGTTGGCTTCCACTTACGTAGTTAAATTGGGATTTCTCCGACTACTGTATGTAAATTCGTTGTTAATTAGTCGTTAATCTTGTCTTTAGGAGTGAATTCGGAGGAGGGTAATCCTTCGCGTGCTGTCACAAATTAGTTCGGCTAATCATCAGTAAGCGTTCATTGTTGAAAGTTTCATAGTGTTGATTTATTTGACATAATTGATTGAGTATTAATGTTTGCATAATCTAGTCGTTTTAGTCAATTGATTGATTTCTAAATGGTTAATTAGGTTCCGACAAAGGGAGACCAGGTGCTTGCCGGAAACATTAATTTTACGAGTTTTGATTGTTGAAAATGGTGGCTGTCAACGCCACATGGCCAGGCACACAGGTGTATGTTCAGGTTGTGTAAGCCACACGACAGTGTGGGTGGTCATGTAACTCACTGTTCATCAATTTAGAGACACAGAGTAAGGCACGTAAGTGTATGTCCAGGCCGTATGTGGCCATATTAGTGCAGGGTTCACACAGGCAAAGGACACGGGCATGTGTCTAGGCTGTGTAACTCACTGTTTGTAACTTAAGACCACATGGTCAAGTACACGAGCATGTGTCCAAGCCGTCTGAGTTACACAGGTATGGACACGGCCGATTGTACAGGCCGTGTAACTCTCTGTTTATGTTTTAAAACTACACGGGTAGAGGACATGGATGTTGTCCATGCCGTGTGGCATATAAATAGGGCTGAAAACCTATTTTTGAGGTCGAGAGTGTTGCTTAAGACTAATATTATTTCTCCAGTGAATAAATGATCTGAATTTGATTGTACGAGAACTCTCTGATACTCTATAACTAACGTATGACTGCCATAATTGTACGTGTACTGTGATATTTATTCTAATATTAAATTATTTTATCATTTGTGAAACAATTTAGAATGATTGAATACATATTGTGGATATTTGTACTTTGCATTTGCATTTGCATGGGTTGGGATATTGTGAAGAATGAGGTAATCTGCTCTGAATTAGTGGCTAAGCCACCATGCGTACAATTATGATTTTGGTGCTTCGTCGCATTACAATCTAGCAGCTGCAAACGTGTCAAACAAACACTCTATAATGTGTAGGGTTGGCTGGGCATTGAATGCCCTTAACGGTGTGTTGGGATGGCCAAAGATGATGTGTAGTGGATGGGGATTAGGAATATCTACATCTGAATCTGGTTTGTTCTGTATATGAAATTGTTTTTGCATCTATAATTAATCTGTCTCGAATTTGAACTAGAAATACTTTTGTTACCAAATCGAACCTTTGAATTCAGAAACTATTTGATAAATGTGTTTTAGTTTAACAAACTTATTTTATGCACTGAGTTTACAACTCACTTTATTATTAATTGAACTTTAGGTGGTTCTCAGACTTGAACGGGTCAGTGCCGCGGGAGCTCGGTCAAGCTTTTATCTTTTTTCTAAATACTACTAGTAGGAGATTTGATATTCTAAGATATTATGATGTTTGGAAAGATTGTATACTCATTAATTGTTGTGTTGGATATTATGTGTTAAATGGTTTATTTTGACTGTGTTATAAATGTGGTGTTTTAGAATCATTGATGTAACTCTCTGGACTTGGTCTAGATGTCTAGGCGGAGTGTCGGGTGTTACATTTAATGGTATCAGAGTCAGGTTTGTCAACACTCAAACTGTGCTTGAGCTCATACTATGTGATAAAAATAGTTAGATGATAACTTATTTAATCTGGAAACTGAAACTTTAGCGAATGATTGAGCCTCTGACGCTAACCCTGTAGGTACTTCAATTATGTTATAATGATTATATTACCTGAACTGTTGTCTAGTTAAATGTTTTGATTTGATCTAGTGAAATGATCCTGTTGGATGTCTAAACTGATTTGCCCACTCTAACATTGTAGTTAGATTTTCATAATGAGTTCGCGCGGGAGTCGTGGACGTGGTACTTGAGGGCGTCGAGGATGCCAAAAAGAAGCTTGAGTAGAGTCATCCTCTATGGGTTGTATGCCCAACCTAGAGACCAGGAGACAGTTGGTACTCTCACTGCTGAGATAGAGTCTCAAACTTCGACGGCTAGGGCCGACACACTATCTCAGGCCATGATTAAGCATTGAAAAAGGTCGCAGTGACCTATCCTGGATTAGGAAGCCGAGGGCCAGTTACTGAATAACTCCGTTCGAATGAGGCTGAATTGTTTAGGGGCGTCATAAGAGTCACTCCTACTGTTGCTGAATATTAGCTCGAGATTACTGAGTGTATTACAACTGATCTTGACTGTAATCCCACTCAGAAATTGAGGGGTACTGCTCTCTACTTCGGGACAAAGCCTATCAATGGTGGCTAACAGTTGAGTAAGGTGCTCAGTACAAATAGGTTAACTGAGATTATTTCAAGAACACCTTCCAGAGTAAATATGTGGGGGCGAGTTATGTTGAGGCTCGCCGACGTAAGTTTATGGGCCTAGTGTAGGGCGACTGATTTGTGGCTGAATATGAAGTCAAGTTTTTACGACTGAGTAGGTATGCACGGACTTTGGTAGCGTCTGACTACGACAAGTGCGTGAGTTTTGAGGAAGGATTGATATATGATCTGCAGGTTCTGATAGCTCCTCAAAGGAAGTGGGTTTTTGTGATTCTAGTTAACAAATCAAAGATAGTGGAAGAAGTGAAGCCCACTGAGTGTGAGCGACATACCGTGAGAGGGACCAGAGTAAGATTAAGAGGGATTCGGGTCCCTCTAGTTCTGGACAACGCCCTAAGAAACAGACAAAATTTGACAGGCCCCCGAGGCCTAAGGCACCAGCTGTAGTGACTGAGATTCAACTGTGTAGTGATTTTGGGAAACGCCATCTGGGCAAATGCTGGAGGAAGTTAGAAGCGTGCCTCCATTATGGGTTAATAGAGCATCGGGTTAGGGATTGCCCCCGTCGACCAAATCAGGTGCCAGCTGCAGCATAGACTCCAACTCTGGGTTCTGTTCAGCCTCCGAGATTAGTTTCGCAACCATCTAGAGGTCGTGGTACTGGTAGAGGTGGTAATGGGTTTGGGAGAGGACAAAGAGCATTAGGTAGAAGTGCAGGTCAGGCTGAGGCTCGTCAGCAGACTCTGGTTTATGCGGCAAGACACAACGAGGATAACGATGATGCTGATGTCATTACAAGTACCTTCTTTATTCATTCTATTTCATACTATGCTCCCATTGATATTGACTCTACTCATTCGTATATAGCTAGTGTTGTTTCTACAAATTTAGGTTCGGTGGCTGAAAATACTGTTAGAGAGTTCTCTGTGATTTGTCCTTTGGGTTAGTCAGTTCGGTTGATAGAGTATACAGATGAGTACCCCTAGAGATCTAGGGTATGGTATTTTCAATTGACCTGATGGAATTACCCATTAATGAGTTTGATTTGATTTTGGGAATATATTGGCTCGTAGAATATCGGGTTAATCTGTCTCGAATTTGAACTAGAAATGCTTTTGCTACCAAATTGAACCTTTGAATTTGAAAACCATTTGATAAATGTCTTTTAGTTGAAAAAACTTATTTTATGCACTAAGTTCACAAACTCACTTTATAATTGATTGAATTTCAGGTGGTTCTTAGACTTGAACGGGTCGGCGCCACAGGAGCTCGGTCAAGCTTTTATCTTTATTCTAAATACTACTAATAGGAGATTTGATATTCTAAGATATTATGATGTTTGGAAAGATTGTATACTCACCTAATTACTGTGTTGGATATTATGTGTAAAATGGTTTATTCTGACTGTGTTATAAATGTGGTGTTTTAGTATCGTTGATGTAACTCTCTGGACTTGGTCTGGATGTCGAGGCCGGGTTTAGGGTGTTACATTACTTATTGTCAAATGAGAAAAATATTTTTTTTATCTTTGAGTATCGTGTGTGTTGTAGCACTATCTGCAAAACACATGTCTCCATTGATTTTGAATCCAACGAAATTTTATTGAATCTTCATATTCTTCATAAAAATAAACAAAATATAACATAAGAAACATTGCAAATATTTATTGAATATATATAACTTATTCTTTATGCAAGAAAATAAAACATAGTTAAAACAACATAAAAATGTCAAAATAATATCAACTTTTCTAATGATTCTCAAAGAAATCTTCCACATCTAGGTGAGTTATATCATTAAGGTCATGAAATTCATAATCCTTATAGGCATGGTCAGTTATAGTGTCATAGTGAATATCTTCATCTTTTGCCTCCATTTCATCATTTTGAGATATAAAATTTGTCTCAATATTATGTTTCTTCCTCTTAATGGATGCTTGATAAAGTTTCATTAAATGCTCAGACATACACAAGTACGTGACCAAAGCCCTTTTATACCACATCGGTAGGATAAATTCTCAACAATCTTTGAAGGATTATTTTGACCACCTCTTTCTTGTCCTTCACTGTTATTCCTTTTTTGGTGGTTAAAAGTATCATTGTTATGACCACCTGATAACAGTTACTAGTACATCCTCGACCACGTCCCCACTATGTCCAAAACCACAACCACAACCGCAACCTCTATATTTTCCATTTTCATAATTATTGTGTATTACTACATTCATTTCAGGGAATGATGCAAAATTAGTAGGACGAATTCCATAGTTTTTCATCAACAACTTATTTTTTTTAGCCACCAAAAGACATAAAATCAATTCAAAATACTTTTTAAAACCTTTTTCACAGTATTGCTACTGTAGGAGCACATTAGTAATATGAAAGGTTGAAAATATTTTCTCTAACAAGTCCTCCTCAGTTATGTTTTCTCCACATAATTTCAGTTGAGAACTAATTTTGAAAAGTTTCGAATTATATTATTTTACAGTCTTAAAATCCTGCAACAGTAAGTGTATCCAATCATAACGAGCTTTAGAGAGTACCACCGTTTTCTAATGATCAAATTGTTCTTTCAGATTATTCCACAACTCAAGAGGGTCTTTCATAGTGAGATATTCCACTTTTAATCCTTCGTGTAGATGATGACAGATGAAAATCGTTATTTTTTCCTTGTTTTGATTAGATGTTTCTTCAGCTTCTAATATAGTATTCCCTAGACTTTTAGCATCTAGGTGAATTTCAACATCTAACACCCATGACAAATAAATTTTGCCAAAGATGTTTAGGGCCACAAATTCAAGTTTGGTAAAATTTGACATTATAATCACTAAAAAAATTTAAAAAATGTAAAACAATAAACATTCTCAATAATAAAACAATCCAAATATATATACCAAATTTGGGAAATAATAATATGTCAAATATTGACATAGAAAAGAATAGTCGTAATAATAACTTAAAACAAATTGAAATAATTGAAATTTCTTTTAGTAACCTTAAAAAATATGTATATATAATTATCATTTTAATATGTATATAAAATTGATTTGCATGCTTTGAATATTTCTCTTTCTACAGAAGCATGATAAACAAATTAAAACAATGGTGAAAATATATATAGTTCAACTGGAGCTTTATGGGCAAGTTGTATATAGTCTTAATGATGTGAACTTCACTATGAACTTGTAGAGGCTCGTGCTGATAACGTATTATAGGTACAAGATTAAGAGAAAAAGAAAGATAAATAAATGGAAGGATGATTCAATTTTCACTTGGGATACAATAAGCTTGTACATGCCTTCTATTTATAAGGCTTTAAGTACCATAAGTTACAAAGCATTAATGACCAATATTAAGGTACTATAAATGATTTAGGGGTTACAAGATAATAAATTTAGGGGTTATAAACATTCATTCATTTTTAAGGGTTACAATAGGATAAATTTAAGGGGGTTATGGACATCCATGTATCAATGGATTTACAACACAAGTCTAATAAAATAAATTGTAAAGCCTTTTTTGGATGGGTAATGTGTTTATCTCTGATAAGATTAAAAACAGAGGTTGCGATAAGACTAGTTATTATAGCAGTGAGATGAGATACTGTAGCACTAAAATTAAAATCAATAGTGCAATATATTTGGATTCAAGTGAAACTGTAATAGAAAACGACTATTAAGGACATCATATTGAAATATATATAATAAATTATTTAAAAATATATTTAAACTAAATGATAAAATATTTATATTTATGTTAAATTATAATTAAAAATTAAATGTATAAAAGAATACTTATCTTTAATTATGATATATATTAAAATAAAAAATAATATAAATGGGCCCACAATGAGAGGTTTAGTTTATGGGCTTTTTTTATAAAATTAACCTAAAAAATTTAATTAATTACATAAATGACCAAATTTTTTTATTAAACACGTAAATGACCTAAAATCTACAGTGAAAGTTGGTGGAGCCAAAGAGTTTGGTGCCACCAACATGCCACCTTAGCATTCAGGATAAAAAAATTAATTTTTTGGTGAAGCCATGTAGAATGGCGTCACCTATATAAATATCAAGGAAATATTATAATTTCTGAAAAGATAGGGGACTTTAAAAAAATTTTCCATTTTCTGGTGGAGCCAAATAAGTTGGCGCCACTAGTTTCCAATGTGATTTTTTTTAAGTTTTGTAAAATTTTAAATATATTAAAAAATGTTAAGTATAATCAATTTTAAAATTTTAATATATTTAAAATTTTAATATACTTAATATATATTTTTAATAGGTAATGATTTTCTTAATATATTTAAATATTCTCATGCAAGAAAAGATGCATGAATAGTAAATATTCTCTATAATTTGTATTTTTGTAATCAGAGAATATATTCTCTAAAAAGTTTTAATCAAAGTCTCAAATGTAATGATGAAAGGAAAAATTTCCCGGTTCAAATGATGTAAAGAGATAATAGCCCTCTATAAAAGGCTATTAGATTCAGAATGAAAAACATGACTCGAAATACCCATTTCAGAAATCAAAACTCGTTTCTCCAAAGTTTCAAAGTTTCTCCAAATTTTTAAGTTTTCAAAATTTAAGTTTTAAAATTTTTATTACAAATTTCAAATTACGATTACAGGACTCTAAATACCCATTTCAAAAATCAAAACTTGTTTCTCCAAAGTTTCAAAGTTTCTCCAAATTTTTAAGTTTTCAAAATTTAAATTTTAAAATTTTTATTACAAATTTCAAATTACGATTATCTCATTCCAAACCTGATCCTCAGATCGTTGGGATAGTATGGTAACGGAGCCAAGGAAAAGCAGGTATTTTTAAGTTTTGAAAATATTTATTTTGTTTTCAATATTTTTGAGTTCTGGTTTAACTGTCTTCATTAATGTGCTATTATTTTGCTGAGAATTGATACACTGTCCAATTAGCCATGGGTTAGGCGTGTCAAGGACAAAGTATCCCTGTAGGCAACTTTAATAATCTGGAAATCCAGATAGTAGAACCCCCTTATAATAAATAAGAAGACCAAGAATGTTTCCTTTCCTTAGAAGAATCAATTCTTTTGCAAGCTTTGTTTCCAATTAATCTAAAAAATCTGACCAAACCTCAAATAACACTGTTAATGAATAAGAAGAACATTATGAAAATATTCCCCAAAGATTTGATAATTGGACTCTTCCAAGAGTTCCAACAAACCAAGTTTACAAGAAAATAACTTTTAAAAATTTAAATGCTTTTTGCAGTTACGTTATAAAAACAAAAGAAATGAGTTTACCTATTCAAAAAGAATATGAAACAATCCAATTATTAGATAGAGTCATCATTAATAAACTCAAAGAATAAAGATACAAATATGTCCATTTTGGACTAGTCCAGGTTGGTGTCAAACCTCTTAGTGTTGAAGCCACTAAAAATACCTCAATTTTAGTTGTCTTAATAGACCAAAGACACATCATGTTTAATGACTCATTATTAGGAACTATAGAAACAAGCCTATGTACAGGCTCGATACATTTTAATTGTTATCCAAATTTTATGGTTTCTTTAACTGACAAAAATATTTTACAATCTTTGACCCTCCAAATACATACCCATAACTATAAAATACTTCATGGTACGAAAGTATTAACATTAGTCTATAGATTCCATTTGAAAGCTATGTATTCTATTGTTAATACCGAGGCTTTACTCCAAAGCCCAAAAGAAGAAACCCTCTTAATAGAAACAGATACCACTAGATCTCATACCACAATCCCAAGAACAATACAATGGCATGAGATAAACCTTTCTGATAAGTGAAAACTTGAGGGTGCTACAGACCCTGTGGCACCAACTCCCATAAGAAACACTTCATTAAGTGAAATCTCTCAGCACCAAGATGGCACAGTTGAATTAAAATTCAACAGGCCATAAAGAATGTCTCTAAGATATTCCTTCGGAATAGGAAATACCAGCACAACTTTTAGGAGTTTAAATTTAGAAGAAGAGTCAAGTCCAGAAACGCAAACAGTAGATTTTAAGACAGCCAGAGCCTCTGTCTCTTCTATCCCAACAACATTTAGAACCAATTTACAAGAAATAGATAATTCCTCAAATATAGCTAAACCTATTTATGCCAGACAGGAAGAGAGTCCCTAAAATTCACCTAATATGTCACCAACATATTCATCAATGACTAATAATGCAAGACAAGGAGAAAATTAAGAAATATTTGTTTTAGAAAAAAATTTTGAGATAAACAAAAAATGGTGTAGAAAGCACTTTTATTCCAACAAAAATAAGCAAAAAATAGAAGATTACTTTAAAAATTATAATGATAAAAAAGAAAACATTCTTCAAGAATATTATAAATTTATGAATACCCATAAAATTCATATAAAATTCTTTGAATGGTTTGAAATTATTATTCAGAATCTGTTAATACAATAAAACATAATACTAGATGACAGACTAATAAAGGAGAAGTTGAATCTCGACATCCCCCTTTAATGGAGGTTCAATATCTTCACAAAAACACTGGAACAAAAGCAAATCCTTTAAGAATAAGAGCTCCTGATGTAGGAGAACAAATCTCATCAAAAGATATTAAAATGATAGTAGAACAAAATAATCATACAAATATCAATCTTTATACAATAGGAAAACAATTAGATTATATTGAGAATTTGGTGGAAAGTCAACCGATCAGGAAAGAACCAGTAAAAGAGATAACCGAAAAAAGTTCTAAAGAACCAATATTCACACCTTATGAGATTCCAAAACCTTTTCAAAAATCCCAAAATGATTTCTTAACAGAAATCCAAAATAGACTTGATACTTTGAAAAGTTACAAGTCTGAATTAATTGCCCCTGATACCCCAATACAAGCCCAACATTCAGTAAATACATTACACCAATCCTCTTAATCTAACTCTGACCAGTCAAATGAATAACAAATTAACAAGATATCTTGGAAAGAACCAAAAAGATTATATTATCCAAAAACCACTGCACCTGATCTTAACATAGAAGAAAAACCTATTTTTCAGAATAAACACAATGTTAATGCAATTTATGAATGGAATATAGATGGAATGTCTGAATACAATATTCTTAGTTTATTACAAAAAATGACAATGGTTTCAAATGTTTATAAAACCCAAAATCAAAATGGATTAATCAGTGATCATGCTATAGCTAATCTTTTAGTTACTAGATTTACTGGTCAATTAAAAGGATGGTGGGATCATGAACTCACTAAAACTCAACAGGAAGAAATTTTAAAAGTAATAAAAAAGGATGACTAAAGAAGAATTCTTTTAGATGAACAAGGAAGAGAAATCCAAGATGTAGTAGCAATTTTAATTTTCTCAATTTCTAAACACTTTATAGGAGGTTATTCTCATTTTAAAGATAGAAATTCAGAACTATTATCAAATTTAAAATGCAAAAAATTAACCGATTTTAAATGGTATAAAGATATCTTTATGGCTAGAGTTATACAAAGATAAGATAACCAACAACCATTTTGGAAAGAAAAGTTTCTAGCAGGACTTCCCATTTTATTAGGAAAAAAAGTTAGAAATCAAATAAGAGAAAATTACAGAGGTATTATTCCATATGAAAAGCTTACATATGGTGAACTAATTAGTTTCACCCAAAAAGAAGGATTAAAATTTTGTTAAGATTTAAAATTACAAAAACAACTTAAGAAAGAAAGATATCAATATAGAAAGGAATTAGGATCATTCTGCCACCAATTTGACATCAGGAATGAACCTTCTTCTTCAAAAACATGTTGCCCTGTAAAACCGAAAAATAGGAAAAAGAATATTTCAAAATATTATAAAAAAACCCAAATATAGAAAATACAGAAAAGGAAATAAACAACAAAAAACAAAAAATAAAATTGATAAAACAATAAAATGTTATAGATGTGGAAAACCAGGACCCATCTCAAAATATTGTAAAATTAAAAGAAAAATCAATAATTTAAATCTAGATGAAGAAATAGAACAAAAATTAAATGAGGTTCTATTAGAAACAACTTCTTTTGAAAATGATACATCTACGGAAACAGATAAATTACAAATAGACGAATTACATACAACATCCCAGTTTTCTGGTGATGAAAATAAACCCTCAATTAATATGTTAACCAAAGACCAAGAATTTATGATTGAAGTTATTGATAAAATTCAAGATCCAGAACTTAAAAGAGAATACCTTTTGAAATTAAAATCCTCATTAAAAGATAAACCAGAAAAAGAAAAAGAAATTATTTCTAGTCAATCACAAATGTATAATATACAAGATATAATATTTAATAAATATGAAAAAATAAAACCAAGACAAATTACAAATTCTGAATTATAGTTAGATATAAAACAAATTAAATTAGAACTTTCTCAACTTAAAATAGAACAACAAGAAATGAAAGAACAAATGTAGACCTTAAAACACGAAACCTCAGAAAAAAGTTCGTCAGAAACTGAACCTGAACTTGAAAAAAATACACGGGAATATATGATGGTTCTAAGTGAAGTATCTATTCAAAGATATTTAATAAAAATAAATATTGTCATAAACAATGAATTTCAATTAGAAACAATAGCCCTTTTTGATATAAGAGCGGACCAAAACTGGATTAGAGAAGGGACAAATGTATAAAATATCAAACATGTTTTTTAATGGTAAAAGATATTACCCAAGATGTCATATTAGGAACCCCATTCATATCCTTACTCAAACCTTATAAAGTAACAAATAATTCTATCTCCACCAAAGTTTTAAACACTAAAGTAGAATTTCCTTTTGTAGAAAAACCAAAAATAAGAAATCTCAACTTATTAAAATCTTTATCCATCAATAATGGGCAAATTAATAACTTAATTAATCATAAACAGAAGAAAATCTCTTTTCTAAAAGAAGAAATATGTTTTAAAAAATTGATTGAACAATTAGGAAAAAGAGAAGTACAAAAAAGGATAAATCAAATTAAAGAAGAAATAAAACCAACAATTTATTCTGACATTTCTAATGCCTTTTGGAATAGAAAAAAACATGAAGTAATATTACCATATGAAAACAATTTTGATGAAAGACAAATACCTACAAATGCAATACCCATACAAATGAACAAAGAAATGGAAGAATTTTGTAAAAAAGAAATACAAGACTTTCTTAATAAAAATTTAATTAGGAAAAGCAGTTCTCCTTGGAGTTGTTCAGCATTCTATGTAATAAAAAATGCAGAACTCGAAAGAGGAACGTCAAGATTAGTAATTAATTACAAACCTCTCAATCAAGCCTTAAAATGGATTAGATACCCAATACCAAATAAGAAAGATTTGCTACAGAAACTTTGTAATGCAAATATTTTCTCAAAATTTAACATGAAATCTGAATTTTGGCAAATCCAAATAAAAGAAGAAGAAATATATAAAACGGTATTTACTGTACCATTTGGACAATATGAATGGAATGTAATGCCTTTTGGGTTAAAAAAATGCTCCATCTGAGTTTCAAAGAATAATGAATTATATTTTTTACCAATATTCTCAATTCACAATAGTATACATCGATGATGTATTAGTGTTTTTAGAAAATTTAGAAAAACACTTCAAACATTTATCGATCTTTATAAAAGTCATAAAAAATAATGGTTTAATAGTTTCTAAATCCAAGATAAGTTTGTTCTAAACCAAAGTAAGGTTTTTAGGTCATTACATTACCCAAGGAACCATTACCCTAATAGAACGGTCTATAGAGTTTGTTAGCAAATTCCCAGTCCAAATCCTTGATAAAGTCCAATTACAAAAATTCTTAGGAAGCCTCAATTATGTCATAAACTTTTATCCAGGTCTTAGCAAATTATGTAAACCGTTATATGATAAGCTCAAAAAGAATCCACAACCTTGGACAAATAACCACACTGATATTATCACCCAAATCAAAAAACAAATCACTAAGCTTCCTTGTTTATATTTAGCCAATCCAAATGCCCCCAAGATTGTAGAAACATATGCTTCTGAAATAGGATATAGTGGGATCCTAAAACAAGTTAAAGGAAGAAAAGAGCAAATAGTCCAGTTTACTTCCAAACATTGGAATCCTACTCAGCAAAATTATAGTACTATTAAAAAAGAAATTTTATCAATTATTTTGTGCATTACAAAATTCCAAAGTGATTTATTAAATAAAAAATTTCTTTTACGAATCGATTGCAAATTAGCAAAAGAAGTTTTACAAAAAGATGTTCAAAATATTGCCTTCAAACAGATTTTTGCAATATGGCAGGCAATTTTGAGCATATTTGATTTTGATATTAAATACAGCAAAGGAGAAACTAATTCTTTGCTTGATTTTCTCACCAGAGAGTTTCTTCAAAAATGCCACCCAAACTCCGAGACAAAGGAAAAGGGAAAATAAGAGAGTCATCCAAAACCCAAATTTCCTGAAAATCAATTAAGTCATGGTATGAAATTTGCCATGAAGAAAAAAATGAGAAATCATCATCATCGTCAAAATCCTCCAAAAATACAATAATTCAAGATGCTAGATCCAAATGAAATTGATTCTCAAATCAAAAAATGGATTGAGTCACTTTCTCAATCCCCAGAAGTAGCATTGGCCTTTTCACAAATGAAAGAGGAAACTCCTCTCAAACAAATTGCTACTGAAGCAGCAAAGATTTCAAAAAATAAAGAGATTGTTTTACACAAACCAAAATCTCTCAAAAATGTTTTAAAAGAGACTTCTCTCCAAGATGTTTTTCCAAAAGAGATAGCAGTGTCTTCACAAACTGCTACACAAAAATCTTCACAATATTTTCCAAACAAATATTTTGAAAAAATTCTTGTTATGGAGGAAGAATTTTCAGAAAAACCTCCACATATACTTGCAAAAGAACTTTTCAATGGATGATATTTCAAACCATTGGATTCTCAAAAACCCCAACAATATTATGAAAACATACTGGATCAGTATTGTTCAAACATTACACAGACCCAAAAGATCCAAATTTTATTACCTATTCAATAGCCCAAATACTAAAAATTCTTCGACCAAGAGATTGGAGTGAAAACCCAAATTCTCCAAAGAATTTCCCAGCCAAATTTACCACCAAAATAGACCACTACCCATATTTTACATATTGGGATTACGAAATGGCATGGTACAATGCCTTCTTAATGAACAACCAACACATGAGACACTCTAGGCTCATATATTTCAAATACGACACCCAATTCAAATTCCCAAACTGGTTCCAAGAATGGTGGAATTGGTATGGACCATCATCCTTTGAGATACTACCAGAAAAAATTTAAAACTTATGGCCCAAATTCTTTGACAAATTTCAGCCTGAACCAGACCAAAAACACATTTACAAGACAATCCATTTTTTCTCAAAACTGTGCATTTCTTGGACTGTTTCATGGAATTATTCTTATGAGCAAGATCAATATACTGGAATTCCATTACTAGTTCGGAACTACAAGACTAAATGGTGGGAAAAATTTAATGATGAAAAATATGATTCAAAATATTTGGATAATTTTTTCAAAAAGAATCCAAGATTATGTAAGTCTGTAGCCCCGGATCAAACCACAGCAAAATTCCTTCAAGCAAAGTCGACAGCTAGTGCTATGTTAGCTCAAGCCAATACCAAAAAGGAATACAAAAAACTCATGGCTGAATTGCTCAGCTCATTGGATTCCGAATCTGAAGATGAGAAATCTTCAGCATCCTTAATCAAGACGGTGGATCTTGCAGATGATAACACTTCAGTGACCATCACCAGGACCAAGAAAAAATGATGCAAGAAAAGACAAGTGAACAGTAAATATTCTCTGACGAAATATTCCTGCAAGAAAAGACGAGTGAACAGGAAATATTCAATGATGAAAACAGTAAATATTCCCCTGCAAGAAAAGATGCATGAATAGTAAATATTCTCTGTAATTTGTATTTTTGTAATCAGAGAATATATTCTCTGAAAAGTTTTAATCAAAGTCTCAAATGTAATGCTGAAAGGAAAAATTTCCCGGTTCAAATGATGTAAAGAGATAATAGCCCTCTATAAAAGGCTATTAGATTCAGAATGAAAAACATGACTCGAAATACCCATTTCAAAAATCAAAACTCGTTTCTCCAAAGTTTCAAAGTTTCTCCAAATTTTTAAGTTTTCAAAATTTAAGTTTTAAAATTTTTATTACAAATTTCAAATTACGATTACAGGACTCTAAATACCCATTTCAAAAATCAAAACTTGTTTCTCCAAAGTTTCAAAGTTTCTCCAAATTTTTAAGTTTTCAAAATTTAAATTTTAAAATTTTTATTACAAATTTCAAATTACGATTATCATATATTTAAATTTTTTAATTTTTTAAAATTTTAAATATATTAAAAAATGTTAAGTATAACCAATTTTAAAATTTTAAAAATTTAATATATTTTTTAATAGGTAAAGAGAAAAAAAAATTTTAATATATTTAAAAATTTAAAAATTTTAAAAACTTAAAAAAATTTAAATATATTAAAATTTTAATATACTTAATATATTAAAATATATTAAAATTGTAAACATATTTAAAAAAATTAAGTATAACCAATTTTAAAATTTTAATATATTTTTAATAGGTAAAGACAAAAAAAAGGTTTTCTTAATATATTTAAATTTTTAAAAGGAAAAAACGGCTAGCAACTTAGGAAACGGGTGACGCCAATTTATTTGGTTCTACCAAAAAAGGAAAATTTTTTAAAGTCCCTCTATCTTCTAGAAATTACAATATTTTACTAATATTTATATAGTTAACGTCATTCTACATGAATCCACAAAAAAATTAATTTTTTTTATCCTGGTTGCTGACGTGGCATGTTGGTGGTGTCAGACTCTTTGGCTCCACCAACTTTCACTGTAAATTTTAGGTCATTACGTGTTTAATTAAAAAAATGAGTCATTTATGTAATTAATTAAATTTTTGAGTTAATTTTATAAAAAAGCTTGAATAATATTAAAGGTTAAAATATTTAGATAATTTTATTTAATTTTCAAAACACTGAATTTCAAAAACTGTATTCATTCAAGATTAGACATCAATACTTTGAGAAAGATATGAAACTTTATTAAAAGTATCGATATATTTTTTTTGTTCAATTTTCCTAAATTTTGAATCTCAAATAGGTATTGACAAAGGCGAATCTAGAGGGCTGGTAGGGACCCGACCCCCTAAAATGAAAATTTTTCTAATTTGGTCCTTTAAAATTTTTAAAATTTTAAATTAATAAAGATAAAATTATACTTTGCCCCCTAAAATTGATACAATTTTAATTTAATCCTTTAAAAATTATATTTTTATTATCGTAAAAATCACAATTTAATTTTAACCCCCTAAAAAATTTTTTTGGCTTCGCCTCTGAGTATCAATATTTGGATTGTGATATCGATACCTTATAGAAGGGATCGATACTTTTGATCTTGACAACAGTTTCACACGATAAAAAGCATTTGAAAAAAAAATTATCATTTTGAAAGTTAAAAATATTTTCTAAGCATCTAAAAGATAGATTTTAAAAGTTTCTCTCTTAAAAATATTTTGAAACAAATTGTCATTTGAAATTTATCAAGTTTTATTAAAGAATATTATATTTATTATATCAAAACATTTATCAAATAAAACTGAAGAATAAGATTGAGAATAGAATTTTGCTTATTCAAGAAGAGACTCCACTTTCATGAACCTCCGTTGATATTCTTTCCAAGCTCATTGTCCATCATCAACTGTAATAAATCAAAGTGTAGAAGTAAAGGTTTAATTACTAAACAAGAGTCTGAAAGTTTACAATTAAAACCAAAGTAAAAAAGAAAATTAAGAAAAAAAATGCAGAGAAACTAAAACCAATTCTGATTTCTATCTTCTCCCCTTTTTTTCTCCTTTCCTGCTATTCTACTAAGGGTAATATTTATACTAATGGATTAAAAAGAGTTGAAATAAAGCCTAAAAAGTAAAAAATTTCAACAAACGTGGAAAAGATAGAAGAGTGCTACAAATCAACTATATAAAATGAGGAATGGCAACTACAAAACTGGACCTTGTATTGAAATGAAAAGCAGAATTTTATGTCAACAAATTGATGCGTATAATGGCAGCTAGACTGTGTCTTCTTCTGATCTTTCTAATATGAAGATGTTCTCTTTATCATCTCTCCCTATCCTCATCGTATCATCTACATACCTGTAGTGTTCAACCCAACTCAAGGAACAACAATGTGAAGTTACAATATTAATACCACAAAACATCCACCAAAGCACTAGGAGAAATAGTAAAGGATACGTTATCTCCAGCCACCCATCCGGATTGAAGATAGCAAGCAGAACATCATAATTTTTCGAGAACACATTCAACAGCTATGCTTTCACCAAAACAAATTAAGCTTCAAGTTTGGGAAATTTTGAGTATTTCTCTGTGATGTACAACAGTTTACAGCTTACCTGATCAGGAGTGACTGTCGAGTTATCGTAACTTACATCAACTCTCTGCAGATTTTGAAACAAAAATACACTTGAATCATGATCCAGGTTTTGTATGTTGGTGGAATATATAAGGAAAAGGCAGAAAGAAAGAAGGTTTAACTGATTTGGATGCGATCTTGAAGGAAGCTTCAATTGTGAGCTTCCCATTTAACAATTTCAATCCTCTGGCATTGAACTTTATCACGTTAACTGCTTTGCTCTCCATTTTCCCATCACCAAATGCTAATGTTAGTAAAACACGAATCACATCACAAATCCAGCTTCATATAGAAAAAATGGCACACCAGTTTTTATTTCACTACTAGGATGAGAATCTGGATATTTAAATCATTCAGTTATGGTATAAGTCCCAGAAAAGGTTTAATTCATAATTTGGTACCTAAGTTTGGCATTTTTTTCTAAACTGGTACTTTTTTTTTTTTTGAGTTTAACTGGTAACTGTATTTGACAAAGTTATACATTTTGATACTTGAAGAAAACAGTGTGTTAACCTTTTAGTATTTAATTCGGGTTTTGGAGTTTATTTGATGAAAATTCATAATTAACTAATAATATTAGCAATTAGCTTTCATCAAATCAATCCTAAATCCTGAATTAAATCACATCAATTGTACTGCATTTGACAAATTAAACAAATTCACAATTAACACTAAATTTATTCTATTACCAAAATCATAAAACATTCACACCTAATAGTATTAGTAATTAAATTTCATCAAATCAACCCTAAAACATGAGTATTTAGAGTGCATAAGAAACTCAGGCACCAAATAATATATTAAACTTTCTTGAAATTTCTCAAGCAACTCAGTATTTAGAGTGCATAAGAAACTCTTAGATGTATACAATACCTTTTCAATATCAATGATCTGGAAAAACTCTCCCAAAGTGATGAAATCCCTCAACCCAAGCTTTGTTCTCTTGGAACCCAAGATTGTAATAGTACTATAAAGTAGCTTCCAGCAACCACCTACCTTCATCCCATTTATAGAAAAAAAAAAAAAAAACTCTAAAACCATATCCTTAACTTTATTTCAACAAGTAGAATATAAGTTCAAGTTCACCTTTTCTAGATTCAAGATAGGATCTGGAGTTGGATTGTGAGATTCTAGCAGCTTCACCAGAGCTTCAACGTCAGATTTCTTTGAGGATGGGACTCCAAAAATCCCTCTATTGATTCCTTGGAACACATATACAGAAAAAAAAAAATTATCTCAGGAGTTGTTCACCATGTTATCCTGAGGTAAATATAGAGGAGGACCATACCTTTGAGTTGCTGTAAGAGTTCAGTTTTGAGGTGAGAAAGTGTGTTAGGATCTTGTAATACATCATCCTCATCGCCGATTAAGTCAGCGTTAGGTTCAGCCACTTTAGTGATGAAACAGGGGTTGAATCTAGAGGTGATAGCCATTGGATATGTGGTTGAGATGGCCCTGCAGCAAGCTTTCATCTTTCCATTGATTCTGGATATGGAAGGAAGCAAAGGGGGAGCATGGAGTAGTGGAGGGTGGATAAGCTTGTTGGAAATGGGTGGTGCAAACAAGTTTTGTTTCCTTCGTGTTGTGGAAAGAAAATGAAGCCCAGAGCTATCGGAATCCTCGGGGGAAAACCCAAGCTCTGGCATCAACTTACTAACCTTAGCATCAACCTCATCCAAATCCACAGCCTGAGCCCTCCTCTGCAACAAATCAAACTCATCCAAAAGCATTCCCATCAACTCCAAATCCTCGGTAGCCCCTTCTATCGACTTCTGTACCCTCTCTAACCTGTCAGAAATCTCCATTTCTTCTTTAAAAGCACTCATAAACTCCTCCCTCACCGTCCTGCTCATCGAAACCCCAAATTCTTGGTTCAAAAATGCATTTTTCATGTTTGATTTGGCCTTTATAACGTTCCCCGAATCGGGTTCTTCTTGTCCCGTTATAATTCTCAACCGGGTCGTTTTCCCTGCTGCATTTACTCCAACCAGTCCAATTTTCTCGCCTTTTTTCACTTCCCAATTCACATCTTTCGAAACAGTTACTCCTTTATAGCTCTTGCTAATGTTTTCAAGCTTTACACCGGAGGAAATACCCGAAGCACCGGCATTGGATTGCTTGTTGAAACGTTTCCGATCAATTTCTTCTGTATTGGAGGAAAACAGTGATTCAATGTCGCTTTCTGGGTCCTTAACGGAGGTTTCAACGCTGAGAGTGGAAACTTGGGCAGTTATTTTAGTTGGTCTAAATTTAAAGGTTTTGGGGGAGACTAAAGAGGAGGAATTGGGAGTAAACGAGGGGCAAGGAGAGGTGAAGAATGTTGAACGAAGGTCAAAACGGTGGAGTTTTGTGGAGAGCACCATGTTTGGGCGGTGGGAAAGTGAAGGAAAGTATGGAAATGAAAGGAAAAAAGGACAAAGAACAGAGGTGTGAAGAAAGGCAACGGGGGAGTTTCTCAGCCAGTAGAGTAAAAGAGAAACTCTCAGCCCACCAGTTGAGATGAGATGAGCGGACGGATGATATACAGGTGAAAGAGGGAGATTTCTAACCTCTATACCTTGCTATTTGTGTTGCACATAATACACAAATAAATAAAGATAAGTATCTAATTTTTGTCTGTCACATATGTTGAAAAATATAAAAAGATGGATCAAACATAATATTTGAACTTAAAATTCGGTAAAAAATAAAAAAACCTTATTATTTACTTTAATCCATGCTTCAACTCTTCATTCAATTGATATTTTGTTTTCTTTGAATAAATAAATTTCACCGATTAATGGATTACTTAATTTGATTTTTACTGTTTCAATTCAACAAAGATAACTATGAAAATGTATGGTTTTTTCAATTAAAATGGAAACGAAAAGTAAAAGAAAAAGAAGACCAAGGATTCTTTTTTTTTTCTAGTTTAAAGATTAATTTGATGCATAGGTTTTGATTATTTTGAGAAACTAAATTAACACTTTCCTTTAATTAATTTAGAAAATTTAATTAATTAAATTTAGTTAATTAAAAAATCAATTAATTTAGTTGGTTGGACATCTAAGTTGACATTTAAAACTTATTTTAAGTGTCACGTCAGACTATCATTTGGGAGGTAACATATCTTAATGGCAGAGTGACCATTTCATAACAAAATAATAACGTAAGTGACTAAAACGTAACATTTCAAACATAGACAACTAAAATGTAACCTGAGGCGAACAAAAATAACTATTTTGGTGGTTTACTCATAAATAAATTAAAAATATCTACTTTTATTTTTCTCATAAACAAATATACAAATATAATTAAAATTTTATCACAATGATGGTATTAATTAAAGTTGACCCTCGACTTTTTTTTTCAAAAAAAAAAGAAAAAAGAATATAAGTATGGTTTAAAAATAACATACAATAAATAATAAAATGTACTGTTTAAAATTAATAATAATAACAACACATATGTAATATCTATGAAATAAAAAAAAGTTTAAATTGTGAGTAAAAAAATTAAATAGACTAATATATCATATTAAGAATAATAAATACACTCCAATTATTTCATGGTATTGTCATATTTCTAGCACATAAAAAAGTTATCATTCCAGTGAAAGGAAATCAATATTACATATCTAATTATAAAAAATTAAATATCTAGTTGACTTTTGACACAAATTTATGAAAATATTGGTGTAGTGGTAAAGAAATTATTTATAAATCTATTGAACATGTATTGGATCCTTGGATATGCTAGTTTTAATTTTTTATTTAAAATTTAGTTTTAATTTTTCTTTTAAAAATTATATAAAAGTATGGAAATATAAAAACGTTATCAAAATAATAATAGCAATCATTTAAAAGAAAAGGTAAATTAGTCTTTTTCCAATTGAGTTGGTATCTAATTAACCCATAACACTAATTTAGTCACGAATTTAAATATTGTATAGATACGTGATGAGGGTGAGAAAATATTTTTTGTAAAAAAAATCATTTGCTTAAAATGTATTTAATAATAAATATTGGTGTAGTAGTAAAGAACTTGTTTATAAATTCATTGAACAAGTGTTTAATCATTGATATGTTAATTTTTAATTTTTATTTAAAAACTATATAAAAAATATGAAAAGATAAAACCCCATCAAAATAATAGAAATGATAAATTAGTCGTTTTCCAACTGAGTTGTTACCCAATTAACCGTGACACCAACTCAATTAGGAGTTTAAATAATAGTGAATCTAGATACACCATGTGAGTGAGAGAAAACATTTTATATAATTTTTTTTTTTCAAAAAATTACTCAATAATAAGTATTGGTGTAATAGTAGAATTTATGGCTCGCCCAAAAGGTAAATGGTATCTTTTCATTGACATTGCATTAATTATGAAATAGGAATATGGTCATGGGTTATTCGATTGGGACAAATGATTATTATTACTATTTGTTAGAAATAATCTTTTTCATTGTGGAAGATGCAATGCTGATCATGAGATAAAATATGATCATATTGTGTAAATGAATTTAATTAAAATAACTCAATGATATATTATGAGAGTAACACACAAATGACAAGGCCATTGAATAAAGCATAAGTCTAAGTTGTTTTCGTAATTGTATATAATGGGGAGTTCATTCATGACACTTTTAGTGGATTGACTTTATGACTAAATAATGTTGTAATTAATAGATGAAGAGTAGTGTAACAACCTGATTTCAGTGGTATCAGAGACAGTGGTTTTGAGATCACAATTTCAACGTGTGATTCCGTAAATATTATTTATTTAATATTTACGAGGGTATTAGAGTGTCATATTAAAGTTTAGTTCGATAATTTTGATGTTTGGATAGTTAATTGAGGAAAAAGAACTAAATCATAAAAATTGCAAAAAATTACTTTATTAATTAAATGACTTTAATAGTAAAAGTGGGAGATTTTATGTTGAAATTAGACCATAATTAAAATATTATGGACCATTGGTGATGTTTTATTTTAAAGTTTATTAGTTAAAAATGTAATTTACAAAATAAAGTAATTAAAAACCATAAAAATGAATGATCGTCATCTTCCACTTACACCATGTTTGGTTCGCTGTAATGGAATAGAGCTGTTGTAATAGAATAGAACTGTAATCAGTAATTCAATTGTTTGGTTGAATGGAATGAAATAGAACTATAATGGTATTCTTGTGTTTGGTTGAATGGAATGATGTTGTAATAGCATAAGAAAAAAACTAAAATGACCAAAATACCCTTAATAGAATTTTTTTTAAGTAAGGTAATTTTTGTTATTAAATTTACTAGGATTATTATTAAATTTAATAATAAATAATTTAATTATATTTTAATATAATTATTACCAACTATAATTTAATAAAAATAAAAAAAACATATAATTTAATAACATTCTTAATATAATTATTATTAAAATATGAATTAATAAAAATCATAACATAATCTCATGGGATCATAGTTGCCAATATTACAAATATTGATCCAAAAACAATAATTATTCTCATTTTTATATATATGAAAAATATTAAACATCTATACACCAAACAAACCCCAGCAAGCAGAACTCTATTTTAACTTCTCTATATTTTTCCCTAACCTATTAACATCAATTCCAAAAATATTCCCCCAAAAATATCAAAAAAGAAAAAGGGTCCTGCTGCTGCCATTGATGTATCTTCAATCTAAATCACTTTCCATACTCCCCATGGCCTTCAATCCTCTTGGTCTTTACATCATGCCAAAACCCCATATCAGAAACATGAATCGACTTTTTCCACAAACCTATAATAGAAAGCAAAATGTCAGATCATGGCACCTTGTTGGCAAAAAAGCAATGAAGAAAAAAAATCACCTTTAAAATATATACACATATATATACACACACAAAAATAAAAAGTGGGTGGAGGATAACAATAAGACTTAAGCTAATTTAGAAACAAACTACAATGAAATAGTTCTAAATAGAAGTCAACAAATTTAAGTTAATAGTAGTAATAAGATATTCATGCCAATGAGTTTATAACAAAAGATCGAAAAAAACACTATGATTCTGTCAATAACCACAAAATTGTTATAAGTGACACTACAATTAGCCTCAAAACAAATCTTATGCCACCATAAAAAAAGATACAAGGAGAGTCTCTATCTACTTGGTGCTAGATCCAAATGGTAAGAATAGAAGACATGATAATGGATCACATTAGGAATGAGGCGCATCTTAATAGAGTTTGAATTGCCAAATTTAAGTTATATTCTTATCACATCGAGTATGAGGCGCATCTTAATAGAGTTTGAATTACCAAATTTAAGTTATAAATCAGGTCACTAAATCAAGATTAGATACGATTTATCCATCTAACAGTGCTAGGATTTACATGTATCAAAAATCAAATCAGGACCAATCTAGAAAGAACTAATAACTTTCATAATAACATAAGCAAATCCATACACCTAGGGGTGTGCAAAATTCGGGTAAAACCGAAAAAATTCAGTTAACCGACTGAATTTGGTTAATTGGTCGGTTAACCAAATTTTTTCGGTCGGGAGTCGGTTAATTATTTTTTTATTTTTCGGTTAACAGTTAATTCGATTCGAAATCGATCGGTTAACCGAATTTTTTTGGTTTAACCGAAAAAATTAATAAATAAAATTATAATATATATATAGGTCCACTATTCACCTAAACCCAATCCAAACCCAAGTATTCAACCCAAACCAATTACCCAACCCAACCCAATCATAAAAATTACAAATAATTTAATAAATAAAAATAAAATTCTAAAACTAAAACTAAAACTAAAACTAAAACTTAAACTAAAACTAAAACTAAAACTAAAACTAAAACTAAAACTAAAGTCTAAAAGTCTAAAAATAATTTAATTATGTAGTGATTCAATTCGGTTAATTCGGGTAATTCAGGTAATTCAGTTAATTCGGTAATTCGGTTAATTTTTAACCAAAAATAAAAAAACATATAATTTTTAGTTAACTCGATTAACCGATCGAATTAGTCGAAAAAATTTTGGTTCGGTTAATTTTTTTGAAAAAATTTCGGTTCAGTTAACGGTTAAAGATTTTGAAAGGTCGATTAATTTGGTTAATTTTATTTCGGGTCGGTTAACGGAATGAACAGCCCTACATACACCATGCTCAACACTTGTAACCAAGTTTTTCTTGCCTATGTTTAGGTTGTTTAAAAGGTTGCAATTTTGAACATGTTTTCTAGTATAGAATTTTAAGAAGCAATAAGAAGATATAGGACCAAAGAGCCCTGACAACAAAATACTAGTAAACGTAACTAATACAAGTTACAATGAAGCCCATCATACCGGAGGCAGAACAAGTTCATCTTCATCTTCCCATGATTCCTTGATATCAGAGTCATCAATATCTTTATCATCCCATTTGCTTTTAAGTTGTTCCTTTGTAGGGAGAGGTGGAATCTCATCCTCTGCAACAATAGCATACAACTTCTTGAGCAAAAAAAAGGGGGATTTCAAGAAAAGGAAACCATGAATAAAATGAATGACATAATGCAATAGGTTCTCCAACTAAGATTGGAAACATACCATAATCTTTAGCACTTATTAACAACTTAGAAACATATGAAATACATAATAGAAATGAATCTGCTTTAAGGTCTCTTTACACTTTAAAACTCCTATGCAAAACTACGAGGCGACCATCAGATAATGTTTCAAGAAAAGAACTAGAAAATCCCAACAATTGAAGCCAATACTAAATTCCTAGGATGTTGCCACAATTACTGATCTTCCACTACATGCAGTTTTTCTTTTTAATCGAAAGAAAAAACCCTAAATTTCTCTTTTTGGTCTGGTAACACCATAGCCGATCTTCCAAGAAACTCAAAGCAAACACCTTTGAAACATCTCAACTCAACCTCATAAAATCTAAAACCAAAAACAAGTAAAAACCCTAAATTTCAATAAACCCAATAAACATTTAGCTCTAAAAAAAAAGAAATTTCCCACATTCAAGTTCATACATAAAAAAACATACAAAAGAAAATAGAATCACTTATCAGTCAAAGCCCTAAGAATTAACAACAAATTCGGGCTAAAATTAAAACTTATCCTAGTCTTCCATCTTTACTTAACAACAACTTGCCTTGTTATCTTTCCAGCATTTGTGAAATAAAAGCAATGAAATCAAATAGGAGAAATCAGAAATGCAGTGAAAAAGTAAAAAAAAAGAAGGAAAAAAAGGGTTTCAACTCTACAACCAAAGGGTTTTATTGACTTAAAAGGAATGATGGCTTCAATAGATTGACCTAGGTCTCCTCTGTAATCAAAGGGAAAAAAAAGGAACGTAGAGATGGGAAGAAAGGAAAGTTACAGTTTCTTTATTCTTTCGGCAAATGTGAGGGGAAAAATTAAAATTGGGGGAAAATAATCTTATTCCACGTATTGAATGATAATTCAGCGATGAGCGAAGGGAATGGCTATTCAGCCAATTCCTGTAATAGACCCTGAATCAATTTAGGCTCGTAATACCATTACAGTTAACCAAACTAATATCAGGTGGTGAGACCGCCGAATTGGGCTGGAATCTACTCATAAATCCCTAACCAAACATTTTATTAGTCTTTCACCATTGAAATAAGAAAAAGAAGTCTTGAGAAACCATTGTTAAGCCTCCAAGGTTCGGCTAGGACCTTTGCATGTAAGTTAATTTTATACCCATTTTTCATGAATTTTATATTTTTGAAATCATTGTATTTTAATTTAGCTAGCCCAGGGACTATTTTGAAATATTGTTAAAGTTTTTAAAGTTACTATTGATGTTCTTGAAGCTTTTTAGATTTTAATGGTTGAGTTTGAAGCTTGGTGTTGAAATCAGACTATTTTGTAAAGTGGATTTGGATAGATTTAAGTTTAAGGACTAAATCGAAAGTATGCTAATTTTGGCATGAATTTCTTGTAAAATTTCAGTACTTGAGGGTTTTATAAGGATGGTAATGAATTCGACATGATGGTTTAGGGCTTAATTGTGGAAAGTAAGCTTGTTTCGATTTTAAGGGATAAATTGAACAAAATGTAAAATTTTAGGGAATTTGTGAAAATGTTAATAAGAAGTCATAGGCATTAAATTGAATGTTATAATGTAATTGAGGCTGAAGAATTGAAATAAAATTACTGTATAGATCAAGAACCGATAGGTAATCGTGGAAAAGAGAAAATCGCATACTAGTCCCTGATACTCCTATCTTTATTGGTTGGCCTCGGTAAGTTCATACAATATTGTCTTGTGTATTTTAGTAATGTTTTTATTGAATTTTGTATTTTAGGGATATTGAATGTGAACTTAAATGCTACAATTGATACAAGGTGAGAAAATGAATTGAGATGGAAATGTCTGTTATATGTAATGAGCTCGAATGAACATAGGATAGGATACAATTGGCATGCCAATTGGTTATATTGTGTGCTTTACGGGATTGATATGTGCTGAGATGATGACAGATGATATGATATTATACATTAAATGTATCAAAATCCATCATTTGTTGTGGATTACTGAGTTATATTTATAGTGATCTTGACGTGTTACTAGGGGAGGATGTAAAGCCTACGAGCTTGGCAATTGGTGCCCAGACATGTTTCTAGAGGGATGTTAGCCTTTGGGCTAGGCCTTAGCGCCCAGGCATGTTCTCGGTTGGATTAACTCGACTGAGCATTCTAGCGTGTTTTTGGTGGATAGTCACGTATCGATAGTTCATATCAGTTCATCGGGCTGAATCTTAATTGTTAAACAATTTAATGACTTGTATGGATATATGGTGATAAATCTTGATGAAAAAATTGAAAATGTGCTTATATTTATAGATGTTATATGATGATTTGATATTGAATTAACTCGTTTACTTGAAAGTTCATATGGCTTGAATATGAAGTACCTACCTCTTGATATGGTTGTGGTGACAGGGTTAAGTATAGTTAATTGTTTGTTGTTTAAAATTTAAATAAAAGGTATGTTATATTGTTTTAACCTATGAACTTACTAAGCTCAATTGAAGCCCACTCTGCTTTGTTTTTCTTGTTTTTTGTAGTTGTCGTGTTGCGGAACTGGGTAATCAGATCACACTATCCAGCCATTTTTTAGTAGACTTTGAAAATGTTATATTTTGGTTTTGTGGCATGTAATAAGAGTAATTTGTATATGAACTTGTGTGGTTGTAATGTATATATGTTGGTGTTTGCACAAAATGAAGTGTGGTTAATGGTTAAATGGTATGGTTGCTCATGGTTTGATGTGGTAATCTTGAATGTGAAATTGAGCTTAGTATATGATGAAATAAAATAGGTAATTGGTTGGTTGTAATATGGTATGAAATGAATTGCTAAGTGAGATTTTGGTTGAACATAAGGCATAATGGTTTTACATTTGATCTGGATGTTATTTAGGTGTTATGTATAATGGTTATTTTGTTAGCAAATGCACTGGTGAATATACCTTGGTATGTGGTTGTTGGTTAGTGATAGAAGTTATGATATCTTTGATGATTCATATGGTAATTGCTTAGCTATGCTTAATCTTGAATGATGTTTGTGATGATGTCTTATGGCATATTGGTTAGGCAATCTAGGATGTATTATATCATGTTTTGGATTGAGTTCATAAAGTGTTTTAGGTAAGAATTTAAAGAAATTTTAAGGTGCTATATGTGTATGTATGTATCCTTAAAATGGTATGTGATTTGAGCATAAAATGAACTTTAAAACTCATGATTTTGACAATTTTGATAAAAGTATCGATGTTAGGGACTAAGGTATCGATACTGGACCAAATGAACAATTTTAAAATCGACAGAATTCTAATTTGGTATCGGTATTTTTCAATAAGTATCGATAATTCTTTAAAAACATCGATACCTTTTAGAGGTATCGATAAAATGATTTGAACCAAATTTTCCAAATTTGACAGAATTTCAAACTCGTATCGATATTTAATTTGGTATTGATATCAAACTTAAAAATACAGATACCTATTACAAAAATATCGATGCCTTGTCCAGTTTTTGAAAATTTTATAATTTGGTCATTTTCATGCTCAAATCTAACCCTTTGTATTTAAAACTCGATTTTAGTTCCGTTCTCATTTGTAATAATTATTGTGTGTATAAATAGAATCATTCAATGTTTTAAATTTTACATGATTATTTTGTTTTATTTGTAGCATCTTGTAGCTTAGGTCCAATGACCAGACCGGGTATAGGGTGTTATAAGTGGGAACTTATTACAAATTATTTAATCCCTTGTTATATATGTCCAATTGACCCCAAGTTGAATTTATCCTAGATCTATTTATGGATTCATTCACTTGTGGCATTCATGGTGTGACCTACTGTTAGCTCAATCGATTAGCTAAAATAGCCAAGAGGGGGTCAATTGGCTATTAAAAATTTTTGTGGAAGCAAGGATAAGAAAATGAGACCCATAACACAATGATTTTAGATTGGTTCAGCCCCGATTTCCTACTCTACTACCTTAGCTTTCCACCACTAAGGATTGTCTTACACTAATTTGATGAACCTTTGAGGACAATACTTAAACTTACAACTCCCATAGGATTTGTACCAGCCTGTTTTTCAGTGATGTCGGAAACAGTGATTTTGGGACCACAAATTCGATGAGTAAGTTCATATAATTAGTATTTAAATTATACGAGTCAATAGTAATTTTTATATTGAATTTTGATTTGATGATTTTAAATAATTGAATTAAAGGTTAGTTTAAGTGATTTAGTTCAAAAGTCAAGTGGTTATTGAAAACGAGCTATTAATACCTTGTTTCCGTAATATAAAGTCGTAAATATTTTTATTAAATATTTATAGAGTCGTATTATACATGAATTGAAGTTGGGTCCGGTAATTTTGATGATTTTTTTGCTTAATTGAGGTAAAAGGGATTAAATTGTAAAAGAAGTAAAAGTTAATTGCTATAGATTTAAAATAGTAAAAGGATCAAAATGGTAATTGAACCATGGTAAAAAAGTCCAAGCGGTGGTGGCATGATAAAATCTACTAACTTTTGGGGCTATTTGCTCATTTAGTCCTAATTAGTTTAGGACTAAATTGAAAATAAGCTTGTTTAGTTAAAATTTAAAATAATTGAAGAACCAATTGTGCAATTAAACCCTCATTAATTAGAAATTATACCATTTGAGTAGATAATGCACGGTTTGCAAGGCTAATTACATGAAATTTTATTGAAATTGTAAGGTTATAATAGTAATTTATGAAATTAGGTAAAATGAAAATAAAGCAAAAGCCAAAATTGGCTATCATATTTTTGTTTCTTCCTTCAAAATTTGAATCTACCATTGTTGAGAGGAGAAACCTTCGACCAAGCTAGGTTTCGTCAATTGAGTAGGTAAATCTTGCCCCTTTTCAGTAATTTTTATGTTTTTGAGCTCGTATTAGCTTAATCTAGCTAACTCGGAGATTAATTTGTAAAGCTATCAAATTTTTTGGATTCTGCCACTGAATCTTGAAGTTTTATGGTAGAATATGAAGCTTGGTTTCTAGATAAGACTATTTTGTAAAGTAATTTTTGGTAATTTTAATGTTTAAGGACTAAATCATTAAAGTGATAAAATTACAGAGACTTGTTGTGTAATAACAGAAATTATGGGCTGTAGAGAGGCCTTATATAGTTCAGCTAAACTGTATTTTATTTGAAATTGGTTAAATTGCCTATTTTGGGCTTAGGGACTAAATTGTATAAAAGTAAAATGTTGGGGAAATTTTGTAAAAAATTAAAAAATAACTTAATTGCATAAAATGAATAGATGTTGCTGTTAGAAGTAGTGATTTGTATGGAATTATTATTTTATATCCTATACGAGTGGAAAATCGAGGATAAGAGGATATTACCAAATAGCCCCTGTACTTTGTCGTTGCTATAGTTTAGTCCGCTAAGTTCGCACGGTTTAATTTTAGTACATATTTAAATATATTATAGGAACTTAATTGCATAATATTGGATTATATTGATGTGTGTAATTGGAAATGGAAATAATGAATTGAAATGACATTGATCACTAATTTAGATATTATGAGTCGTTACTGTAAATCAATCCTGTAAGTTCAAGCATTTATAAACGCTTCTAATAATCCTTATACTTTTTCTTAGTATACTATTATTGAATTTTATATTAGATACTGAATGAGATTAGCAAGCGTTACCCACTGATATATTGATTGGTGCTCAGACGAACGATACCTACTGAATCTATTGAAACGTATGCGCTTTCGAGCCATACCTACTGAATCTATTCAAAATAATGCTCTATTGAGTAAAAGAATCTACTGATATACTGAATAATGATATACTGAAGAAGCTCAATCGAGCGAAATCTAGTGATATACTAAGTAAAGCTCAAAGGAGCATTATCCACTGAATATATTGAACTACTATACTGATCGCTAATTTATGATAAATGTTGTGTTTTATGGAATTTTAACGTTTAATTTTAATTGATTATTATGTTTAATTGGAGAGGTTTATCAATATATACAAATGAACTTACTAAGCTTTATTTAAGCTTACCTGTATTTGTCTTATTTTGTAGATTACATTTTGAAGGCTTAGAAGTTCAGATTAACACAAGAAATCACACTATCCAGGAGATCTTTGGTAGACTTTGTTTTAGTTTGGTATATATGGTGTAACACCCCAAACCCGGCCTAAGAGTTATGACCGAATTTGGCGGTGTCACATTGAGTTGTTTAGCGTAAAACTTGTTGTTGTTGAAATCTTTAAAATCAATTAATCATTTTGTTATTAAGCGGTGATTCGAAAACAAGTTGTTCATTTCCAAACGTGCATCATTAAAAACTAATCACTTTTAAAACGTTATAAATTTTCCAAAATCTCATTTATTGTGAAAACGTGGTGTCTTTGAAAACGATTGCCTTTTGAAAACCCGTCTTATTCTACAACTATCAGTTTATATCAAACTAGATAAATAAAAACCCCAATTTGAAGTTTTAAACTTTAAAGAGGCCTTTTTACATAAAAATATCCAAATTTAGTTACTTATAAATCAAAAGCTAAAAACAAAAGTTGATGCGGTTGTGTGGCCACCTCCGAGTCCCTCGCAACACCAAATCAACTATGGCTGATGATTACCTACACAGTTAAGAGGAGAGGGTGAGTTTACAAAAACTCAGTGTGTAATCCCTTATCAAACAGTTGGCATACAGAACATAATCAGTCTAGACCAGAGCCCTTTAACAGTAACAGTACAGTGTGGGCTTTAGCCCAATACATAAACAGTGTGGGCCTAAGCCCGATTCAGTATCAGTATGGTGCAAGTATGCAAACCCATCCCAATCTAGCCAACACACCTGTACTAACCCAACACACCATGTGGGGACAGAGTCGACCCATCCAACCCTTACACCAATATCGTAGCAGCGCTGCCAGTAGTTAGAATGGCTAAGAACCGTAAATAGGATAGTTATAAGCTATAAACAGAATGGCTACAAGCCAGTAGTACAATAATGTGATTGGCACAAAGCCATCAGTAGCAACGATATGATCAACACACAGCCATGAGTAACGGTAACATGATCAGCACAAAGCCATCAGTAGCCGTAATATGATCGGCATACACCCATCAGTAACAGTGAAATGATCGGCACACAGCCATTAGTAACGGTAATATGATCGGCACAAAGCCATCAGTAACAGTACTATGATCGACACAAAGCTATCAGTAACGATACTATGATTGGCACAAAACCATTAGTAGCATCGCAGCAAAGCTGCCAGCAACAGTATCGCAGCAAAGCTACCAGTAATAGTATATGTGGTCAAGCCACCAGTAACAGTGATTGTGGCAGAGCCACCAGTACAATACTTCCTCCATAATAGTATCCCAACCCCATGCAGTATGTCGTGTATGTAGAATGCGATGCTCAGAATTAGTCATTCAAATCACAAACAAATCAGTCATACCAAACACAGACAAATCAGTCATTTAACCACAGAAAAAACAATCATTTGACCTTGAGGGACAAAAATAGTCATTTACCCACTAGGGCATTACGGTCATTTTACCTACAGGGGTATTATGGTCATTTGACCCTACATGGGCATTACGGTCATTTTACCCTACAAGGGCATTACGGTCATTTTACCCTATAGAGGCATTACGATCATTTTATCCTATAGAGGCATTACAGCCATTTTACCCTATAGGGGAATTACGGTCATTTTACCTTACAGGGGTATTACGGTTATTTTACCCTACAAGGGTATTATAGTCATTTTACCTTACAGGGGTATTTTGGTATTCTACCTACGGGGGTATTTCGATTATTTTACCATATGAGAGCATTTCGGTTTTCTTACCCATCGAGGGTATTTCGATTATTTTACCCTATGGGGGCATTTCAGTCATTTTATCTTATAGGGGCATTACGGTCATTTTACCCATCGAGGGTATTTCGATCATTTTACCCTTCGAGGGTATTTTGGTTATTTTACCTTTTGGGGGTATTTCGGTCCAGATATTGACCTCTCGAAAGGTCCGCAGTCGCCTCGAGCGACTCAGGTAACCTAATTGGTCACAACAGTGTAAATCGGCCCAAGGCCCATTATTCGGCCCAAGTGGGCCGACACACTCATATGTCCTGTTCAGCCCAGATTTCACCATGGCTATGAGATCTACATAGTCCAGTCTAGTATTTGCCACAAATAGTGGGTTTCATCCGTGTGGGGCCCACAAGCCCACACGGCCCATTACGGCCTAAGCCCATGAAAATGCTCATGGAGGCCTCCACAGTTTATCGCCCAAGATTTAGAACAAGGAACAAATGAAATGTGATATATAGTAGCTCTCCACAACAACAACCTCCCAAAATCCCAATATTCTCTCATCAAATCTCTCCAAATATCCCTCCTTGATATCCTCCATAACAACCTCCAAGACCCATTCAAAATCTCACCCAACAGAGTTCGAAACCACCTCAAACTCCTGCCGCCTCATGCTAGCAAAATAAATATCCTTTTTGCTTGTAATAAGATTCAAACCCAAGCTCTCGCATTAGCCAATTCACTCCACTTGCCTCCTTACCACAAGCTTTTTTTGTGTCACATTTTGTCTTCAATTAATTAAAAGGTCAAAAGGCCAAAGTCCAGGTTCCTTTTAAAGAAAAACCAAAATAAATTCCAAGAGCCAAGACTTGAACCCAACCTCCCTTGTAACCTTTAATGAGGCCACAACCACTAGACCACATGCTTCCTTGTGACTTTTTTTAACACAATAATTTAAAAGGCCTACATCCAAGCATCTAGGGTTTTATGCACTTAAAACCAAAATTTTTGCTAAAGCCCAGGTTTGAACCCAGGACTTTTCCAACTCCTCTCAGGACCTTTAACCACTAAAGCAGACATACTTTTGCACACAGTTTCCGAACCGTTCCCTTGCTCAAGGCCCAATACTTCTAGGCCCAAATTCTAGGGCGTTACATATGGCATGTACTAGGACCTCTTTGTATGTATGATGTTGAATCCTAGTTTGAGCAAGTTTACTTAAGTTTGTGTTATGTGCTGTGACAAATGAAATTATGCATGTTTCATCTAAGTTAAGTGTTAAGCTTGATGGTGGAAAACATTAAAAATATGTGAGATTATGGTTTGAAATGAATTGATGTTTTGATGTGTAACTATATATTGTATATGAAACCTTGAAGATGAAATGTTATGAAATGATTTGTGGTGTCAATGAGGGCACATTGGTTTGATAAATAGGTTGAATCCATCGACATGTTTTGAATGTGTTTGAAGATGGTTTTTAGCCTATGAAAGTGTGTATTTGAATGTGTTTAAACTTTTAAGCAAATAGGTGAAAATTTAGCTTGGAATTGGTCATTTTTGGTCTCACACGGCTTGGGACACGGGCTGTCACATGGCCATGTGCCCAGAACGTATTTAAAAAAAGTATAGGTGTAGTTCTCATATGGGCAGACACACGGCCTAAGACATGACCGTGTGAGGGTATTTCGAATGCTACATTGGCTGACACACGGCCTGCGACATGATCGTGTGATCCAGACTAGAGAGTTACATGGTTCATGCACACAGGCATATGAAGTCACACACACACGATCATGTTTGGAGCCACACGGGTTGGACTCTGTCACACGACCTAGACACATAACTATGTGACCCCTGACTTGAAAAATTTCAAAATTTTCCTAAAAGTTTTGATTTGTTCTGATTTGATCCCTGAATGTTTGTAACTTATTTTTAGAGCTTCGAAAGCTCGATTTAATACTTGAAACAGAATGATCTCTTTCATTGACTGCTCCAACTTGACTGCTAACATCTGGTATCCTATTCCAAAAATAAAAATGGGGTATGGATGTTACAAGATTTCTACCCAAACCTTAAGACACAAACCATTTCAAATAAGCAAACAAATAAGCAAATAAAGAAGCAATCCTTACAAGATTAGACTGTTTGCAAATGAAGTACACACTCAAGAAAAACATTTGATCTAAGAAAATACAATGAATGCTCGCAAGAAAAAATTAAGCACAAATGGTTGGTTATAGATTTCTTGATGTTTTTTGATAGCTCTTAATCCCCTGTAATCTCTCTTGTTTTTGTAGAAGCTTTGGAAGCTAGTATTTATAGACTTTCATAGATTTCCAACTATTTGGGTTGTTGGAAAAATGAATTGATTCTTTAAAGGTGTAAAAACTAAAGCATGAATGACTCCTGCAACAAAAGGTATCGATACTTTAGGCATTTAATGCCCAAATTTAGTGATCGTTAAGCGCCTATAGTATCGATACGATAGGGAATGTATCGATACTTGATGTGAAATATCGACACCTTGGGAAGGGTATTGACAATTAGGAAATTTTTCTTTAATTTTCAAAACATCGAACCTCAAAACGGTAATGATACAAAGCATTTCAAACCATAGACATGATATATAACATTTCTCGGGTCTTATACAAACTTATGTATGCTCTAAAGTTAGCCTTAGATTGAGCAAGGACTAATTTGTAAAAGTTTCAAAACTTTAGGTCGACGTCGTGACATGAGAGAGTTCCTCGTTGCAATTTGTCACAACGTGACATACTGACTTGGCCTTATTGTGATGATAGGTGTAACACCCCTGACCTGTATTTGACGCCAGAACAGGCTTACGTAACATTACCGGACTTATAACCCAATCAAGCAAACATTTTATGTACATTTCTCATTCAAATAAAAAAACCATTCAATTTCATTCATATAGTCCCTAATATGATCCCTCAAGGCCTCAAATAGACATTAAAAATAGTTCGGGACTAAATCGAGCACTCAAGAAATTTTTCGAAAAACATGTAAAATTTTGAAATGTACAGGGGATACATGCCAGTTAGGGGTGTTCATTCGGTTAACTGACTGGTTAACTGACCCGAAATTGTTATAACCGAATTAACTGACCTTCCAAAATTTTTAACCGTTAACCGAACCGAATTTTTTTAAAAAACCATTAACTGAACCAAAATTTTTTCGGTTAATTAGGTCAGTTAACCGAATTAACTGAAAATTATGTGTTTTTTATTTTTGCTTAAAAATTACCCGAATTACCCAAAAATTACCCGAATTACCTGAATTACCCGAATTACCCGAATTGTATCACTACATAATTAAAAACATTACATAAATCTTTGAATCACTACATAATTAAAAACATTACATAAGTCTTGAAATTAACACATAATTGAAATGTAAGTCTTTAATATTCTCCATTTATATCCATTTCATCTCTCCAAAAGATCTCCATTTGCATTAAACCTACAAAAAAAACATATGCAAAAATTTAGCATATAATAGAAATATACGCATTTAAAAAAAAATCAAATAGTATAAACAAACGAATAGATTATAAATTAACAAGAAGAAGATAGTAAGCATACCCTTCAACTCACAAAAGCTCATGAATCTAGGGTAGGATCTACTGCATTCCAAGAAATGTCTAAACATTGAATCAATTAAATAAGTAGGAGTGATATGGTAAAAAAATTGAAACTATTAGAATAAAACAATAAATATACCATTTTCAATCTTGTCAAGCTCTTGGATTTTTTCTTCAATCTTTTTTTATGTCTTCTTGTGATGATGATTTTCGAATCCAATCTTGAGTACACACAAGAGCTTGTACAATTTTAGGAGTTAAAGAACTCCTATATTGATCACGCACACGTCCCCCGGTGCTAAATGCAGACTCTGAAGCAACCGTAGAAACCGGTATAGCTAGCACATCTCTAGCAATTTTTGAAAGAGTGGGAAATCTAGGGCTATTCACTTTCCACCACAATAAAATATCAAAATCTTCAAAAAAATTACTCATTAGCCTCAGCTAGATATTTATCCAACTCAGATGGTTTATCCTCACCACAAATTTCCAACTCACGCTTTTTATACAAAGCTTGCATTCGCCTTTTCATTTTTTGTTGTGGTTCACCGAAAGAAACATGTGTTGGCACACTCGATTGGCTACAAGTACTATGAAGTGGAGGCTTATACTCATCAAACAATTCATACAAAGATTCCTTCAATTTTTGCATCATTTCACAAGCTTTTTCAGAATTAGACATTTCACTAAGTGTAAATTCAAGATACTTTAGTTGTTGTCTAGGATCTAAAACAAAAGCAACAAACATAATCAAATTTATCTTATCAATATCACCCTAATACTTATCATACTTCTCTTTCATCTTGATGGCCATAACATTGAAATCAATATTACTATTTAACTGAGCATCTTGTAAAAGAATATCAATTTCAGAAAGCTCATTAAAAAAATTATTGGACGTGACATATGAAGTGCCAGATATACTCAAAGTGACTTCATAAAAGTGTTCCAAGAAATCCCTCAAGTTTCTAACATTATCCCAATCATCCACACTAGGCCAACCCTCTCCCCTTTCAAGTTCAGCCCTAAAGTTTGTATCTTTCTCCTTAAATCTCTCAAAAGCTCTCTCAAAGTTCTAAGCAGTGTCTAACATTAAGTAGGTCGAGTTCCTCCTAGTACAAACATCAATACACAACATCTTCTTGCACTTTATCTTTTCCACCACAACACACTTCTTAAACTTTTGTAATCTAGCTGGAGATTGTCTCACATATCTAATAGCCCCCTAACACGTTCAACAGATTTATTCATTTCATTTAAGCCTACAACAATGATCAAATTCACAATGTGTGCCATGCATCTCATATGAAGATATTTACCATTTTGAACTAAACCCCCTCAAGGGTTAAATTTCTTTCTCAAATAACCAATAGCAACACCATTTGAACTTACATTATCAACAGTAACAGTAAACAACTTATCAATCCCCCAATTCAACAAGCATTTCTCAATCACCATCCTAATGGACCCACCCTTATGACTAGAAATTGGACAAAAGTTTAAAATCTTTTTATTCAATTTCCAATCGTTATCAATAAAGTGAGCAGTGATACACAAATAATTAACTATTTGCAAAGAAGTCCATGTGTCAGTAGTTAAGCAAACTCTAGAACAAGAACTTCTCAAAATTTTTTTTATCTTGACCCTTTCATCTAAATACAATTGATAAACATCCCTAGTCATAGTAGTTCGTGAAGGAATATGAAACCTAGGACATGCCACAAACATAAATTTTTTAAAACCTTCACTTTCAACAAACTTGAAAGGTAATTCATCAATCACAATCATTTGTGCTAATTCTTTCCTACATGCTTCTCGATCAAATCTCCAAGTTGAAAGATTCCTTTCCCCCCTTCAACTCCCTTTCTAGGTAAAACTAGTTGTCCTTTCCTACAATTGATAAATATTCCTAGTCATAGTAGTTCGTGAAGGAATATGAAACCTAGGACATGCCACAAACATAAGTTTCTTAAAACCTTCACTTTCAACAAACTTGAAAGGTAATTCATCAATCACAATCATTTGTGCTAATCTTTTCCTACATGCTTCTTGATCAAATCTCCAAGTTGAAAGATTCCCTTCCCCCCTTCAACTCCCTTTCTAGGTAAAACTAGTTGCCCTTGACTAGTGTCAACAACATTACTAGGATTTTTCTCACATGAACCAATATGATATTTCAATGACCTTGTACCATCTTTTTTCATATAGCAACAAAATTCCTTTTGACAATAATTACATTTAGCCTTACTTGCACCCTCACTATTAATAATCTTAGTGAAGTGAGACCAAACTTCTGACCTTTGAGGAGTGGCTTTTCTTTTCCCGGTAGTCCCCTTTGTTTGGATTGAAGCTCCAACTCCCGAATTTTCAGAATCTATCGAAGTAGGAGGTGTAACACTACCCTCAATAGATGTTGGTTCGGTTGACCTTCTGCAAGAAAAAATGTATATAATAAATTAAAATAATACGACAAACTTGGGGTCAAGGACAATATTATTTACAAAATCCAGAAACTTAATTAAATTGATGCAATATTATTTAGATCATTATGGAACACATGCACTGCACCCTTCGGTATTCAACTTAATCAATTAAATTAGCTGATCATTATGGAACACATGCACTGCACCCTTAGTGAAATGATTTTGCAATGTTAATTAATATGTGTGTTAATTTCAACTTAAATTAACACACAAGTGCAAACATTATTTATATAGATTCCTTCGGTATTCAACTTAATCAATTAAATTAACATTTGGGATGTTTGATTTTGCAATGTCTAGTTGGAATAATTTTGGTGAAGCTGATCTATCGAAAATTTGAAGCAATGTTTGAAGTGTTATTCCCCAATACCCTATCTGCTTGAACTTTTTATATCTAGAATAACTTTTTATTTCTAGAGGTTCATCTTGAATTTAATCTTTTAAAAAAATTATAAATTTTAAAATTAATAAAAATGTTAAATGAAATTCAAAATAGAAAATTATTTAAATGATTAAGTCCAAAATGATATAAAGTTTTTTTTTAAATGAAGTTAATGATTAAGTCCAAAATGATCTATTATAAGTAATTATATGTATAGGTCCGACTCTCATTATGTTTACAAATTTTAGTTTAATTTATTGGGTTTAATCTGAATTATATTAGTAATCAATTATTTGTACTATAATGATTTGATTTTACTTAATAATTACTCGATAGTCTAATTATAATAATTTAATACTTTGAAAAAAAATTATCATATATTTATAAATAACCCATGCTAAGAATATTTTTTTTGTGACAATTCAATTAACTTTCTTTTTTCCATAACCTTAAAATATATTTTTTTTGTATAACTCTATTGTATATTAATTTCAAAACTTTTAATAATTAAAAAATTAAAGAAGTAATTAAATTAAGAAATAGAGGAAATTAAATTAAATTTCGAACAAAATAAAAGTAATTAATTTTTTCTTTAGGTTGAATATTCCTCCATTTTCTTTTTTGTAAAATTCAAAAAGAGTTGGAAACTAAAACGATAAAAAAAAGTCTATGGTAAAAAACGACATCACAAATTGAATAAAATGAAGAATCTTCTTCTTCTTCTTATTCAAAGCTCCTTGTGTTTATCAACCTTTAATTCAATCTTAAAGGGAAAAAAATTCAAATAAATAAAGTAATTTTATCCTTGACGAAATCCAGATCATTTTCTCGAGAAAATCGAATACTATGAAATTACCAAAACTCTTGATCTTGTTTCTACTCCTTTTGATTACTATACAAACAAAGGCGGCGTTGGGGGTTAAACCTCAATCTTCATCGAAAGAAGCTTATGTAACACTGCTGTACGGAGATGAGTTTCTCTTAGGGGTTAGGGTTTTAGGGAAATAGATAAGGGACACTGGATCAACTAAAGACATTGTCGTTTTGGTCTCTGATGGCGTCTCTGATTATGCTAAAAAGCTTCTAAAGGAAAAATTAGGCAATCCTTTTACTTTTCTGTTTGTTTCCCAAATTACTAGCCTCAAAGTTAGTTACTTTGGTTTCCTAATTAGTTTAGTTTACTGAGGGAGATTAGGTAAGTTTATCAGTGAGAAGTCTTAAGATTTGACATAGCCATTCAAGAACTAGTCAACTAGAGATTCAATACAGACCCGTTCATGAAATTGGAAAAAAAAACAAAAGGGAAATTAGAAGAAAGCAAACCTGGCCCTGGGTCTGGGTATTGGTATGGTGGTCTGACTCCGGTGGAAGAGAAACGGACAGCAAAAGCCAAAAAGGTGTAAAAATGGTGGGTTTTCTGTTTTCTTGATTCGACTGAGATTGAGAATATTAGGGATTTAGGGCTAGGGGTGTTAACTGTTAAGTGAAACTGTGAAAGCCGGCTGCTGCTGAGAATAGAGAAAAAGTTCTGTGCTGAGCCTGCGAATAAATTGGGCCGGGTTTAATTTGACCTGGTTTAGGCCTTACCCTGCAAAATTCGGTTTACCCAAATTTTTTCGGTTAACCGACCGGTTTCGAACCGAATTAACCGTTAACCGAAAAAAACAAAAAAAATTAACAGACCCTCAATCGAATTTTTTTCGATTCATCGACCGATTAACCGAACTCAACCAGTTAACCAAAAAATTTGATTTTAACCGAATTATGCACACCCCTAACGCCAGTGTGGCCAGGCTGTGTGTCTCACATGGCTAAGAGGCACCCTATCTGGCCAGGCCGTGAGTCTCACAAATCCAAGAGACACGCCCGTGTGGCCAGGCCGTGCATCTCACATGGCCAAGAGACATGCCAGTGTGGCCAGGCTGAGTGTCTCACACGGCCAAGAGACACCCCTGTGTGTCTTACACAGCCAAGAGACACGTTCATGTCTCTGTCTGTGTAGGCATTCGAAATTAGGCCACACGCCCGTGCCCTAGGCTGTGTCTAAACTAGTGAGCATACTGACTTGGGTCACATGGCCAGATTTCATGCCCGAGTGCAAGGCCGTGTACCCTTTGAAATGGCCTCACACGTCGGTGTGGTAGGCTGTGTGAAACTACTGACTTGATTTATAAGGAAGTTATAGGGGACACACGGCTGTGTCATCTCACACACGGCTGAGACACACGCCCGTGTAGACAAAAAGAAGCCATTTTCCAAGCCATATTTCTCACCCAAATTGGTACCAACCTAAACACAACAATTTACATATAACCATGGCATAATTAGACATTCAAAACCAACCAATATTAAGCTTATAACATCACACACAACCATGATACTAGTATGCACCTCAAATGGCCACTTTAAAACATACCAATAATGCCTCCAAAATCTACCTAAATGATCAAACACATATATGAGACATTGTGCCTAAAACTTAACATGCATGCCATTTATCAATCTCAACCATTTGGTACCCAAAATACCACTTCACAACCAAGGCATTCACATGGCAAACATACAACACATACCATAGGGCTATTTACATATTTACATATAAAAAAAGTATGTCCATAATATAAGCCAATTCACATGGCTAAAACACAACAAAACATATAGGCTACCATTAGCCAAAATGACCTATACAGGTCATTTAACCCAAAATTTATAGTCAAAAGTACCAAAATAGCGTTTGATAGAATGATGAGATCCCTGACGACTTCCAATCTGAACGAGCTTCCGAATCACTATAAAACAAAGAAAACTAAACAGAGTAAGCAATTAAGCTTAGTAAGTTCGTATAACATAGAATTAAACTTACCATTTAACCACAATTTAGGTAAGTAATTCAAAGCATAACGCAATTCAATTTGGCCAAAGGCTATCACATAATCAATAACCAAGTTAGCCATGTATACATATAAAAACCGAGAATCATATATGAATTCATAAAATATTTGAGTTCCATGTACATGTAACATCTATGCCGTATATACATATATCATATATAAACCATTTCCATGTAAATACCTGTACAAGTTCGTATCGAACTCAAAAAAATTCATAACAGAGTTGTGTCCTTTGAACCACTTAGAATATCGTTAGATACGCGGGTAGTACACACGAGGTGTACTGAATTTAATCCGTCAATTTTTGTACATGTATGCTCATACGAGCGATAAACGATAAGCTCCGCTGAGTTGAATAATGGTAAGGTCATAAGAGCTGAGTATCTGTAAGCTCATAAGAGCTGGAATCGGTAACCCTAATGACATGTCATTTGTATCCTACGAATTCCTAAGGTTGAAACGGGGCTCGGTATTCTTCATACATCGTCGGTTATGAAATTGATAATTATGCATAGGAATTATAAGATTCACATACATATATTTCAATTAAAGCATATAAATACGCAATTTAAATTACAAGAACTGACCCTAAACTCGTACGACGGAAATACAATCGTTTAATCCACGACTTTATCTTTCCTCCAATCTAATTCCGTACGTTGTTTTTCTTGATCTATATAATAAAATTTAAACAATTTAATCTTTATTCAATTCAATTAAATTAAAAATTCATGTTATGGAAAAATTACCATTTTTCCTTTATACTTTTGATTTCTTTACAATTTAATCCCTAGGCTCGTAAAATGAAATTCATGCAATTTCATCTACATCTAAGCCTAGAAAAATTTAATACATGCTCATAGCAATCCATAAATTTCACAGTTTCACATATTTACCATAAAACTTTTCACATTTCTCAATTTAACCCCAATATGAAAATTTTATTAAAAATTACTTAACTAAAGTTATTTATTTAACAACAAAGATTCATTTTGCTCTATTAAAATTCAAAACCCTAACTTATTAGTCCCCTAGTTAGCTAGGTTAAGCTACAACGATTCCAAAAACATAAAAATCAACAAAAATGAACACCAAATTCACTTACATGCAAGGACTTCTCTTGGCTGAATTTTTAAGCTTCAAAAACCTGTATTTTTTCTGAAAATTTTAGCAGGTTGAAGAAGGAAAGATGATGGCTTTTTTTATTATTAAATTTTAACCTTTAATTATCTATTTACTAACTTACCCTTACCTAACTTTAATAATTTCATAATTATCAAGCCATGCACATCCACTAACTCATTTAATGGTCTAATTACCATATAAGTGCCTTCACTTTAAAGTTATATAGCTATTTAACACCATTAGCTAATAGAACACATTCGTACTTTACGCGATTTAGTCCCTTTTCACAAATTGAGCATACAAACGATTAAATTTCTTAACGAAATTTTTATACTATAATACTATCATGCTGTAGATATTAAAATAATATTAAAACAAATTTTTAGACTTGAGATTTTTGGTCCCGAAACCACTCCTCCGATTTCATTGAAAACGGGTTGTTACAACTCTTCCCCTTTAGGAATTTTCGTCCCCGAAAATATTACCAGAAAATAGGTTAGGGTGTTGTTTTCTCAAAGCTTCCTCGGGATCCCATGTAGCCTTTTGAATCCTGTGACGTTTCCAAAGATCATTTACTAAGGTTATAATTTTGTTTCTTAACTCTTTAATCTTTTGTGCCAAAATTTTGATCAGTTCTTCGTTATACGAAATGTCGGCCTGAATCTCAACCTCTGTCGGAGAAATTATATGTGAAGGGTCCGATCGGTACCGTCGTAATATAGATACATGTAATATATTATGAATCTTCTCAAGTTTTGGCGGTAAATAAAGTCGATATGTCGCTGGCCCTATTCTCTCGATAACCTTGTACAGTTCGATAAATCGTGGACCCAGCTTTCCTTTACGACCAAATCGGAGAATTCTTTTCCAAGGCGATACTGTCAGAAACACTCTATCACCAATCTAAAATTCAATATCTTTACATTTCAAATCCGCATACGATTTCTGCCGATCTGAAGCTGCTTTCAAACTGTCACGAACCACATTCAATTTCTCCTCGGTCTCTCAGATCAAATCAACCCCGTGTATCTTTTTGTCTCTAAGCTCGGTTCAGTACAATGGAATTCGACATTTATGGCCATATAAAGATTTATACGGTGCCATTTTTATGCTTGATTAAAAACTATTATTATACTCGAATTCAACCAACGGAAATATTTTTCCCAATTACCTTTGAATTCTAAAACACAACATCAAAGCATATCTTTGAGAATCTGAATCACTCTCTCAAACTGACCATCAGTTTGAGGATGAAATGCGGTGCTAAAATGCAACTGCGTACCCAAAGCTTCTTGTAACTTATTCCAAAATCATAATGTAAACTGCGAATCTCTATCCGAAATAATGGAGACTGGCAGTTCGTGTAATCTGACGACCTCAGAAATATACAACTCAGCTAACCTATCAAGTGAGAAGTCTGTACGCACCAGAATAAAATGTGCAGACTTCGTCAAACAATCAACAATGACCCAAATAGCATGTTTCTTTTTTGGAGATAGAGGTAATCCCAATACAAAATCCATCGTAATTTATCCCATTTCCATTCTGGTATCATCACTGGCTGTAAAAGTCCTGAAGGCACTTGATGTTCGACTTTGACTTGTTGACAAATCAAACATCTAGACATAAAGTTAGAAATGTCGTGTTTCATACCCGACAATCAGTACATCTGTCTCAAATCACTGTACATTTTGTTACTCCTAGGATGAACAGATAAGCTGCCACTATGAGCTTCATGTAGAATTTTCTGTATAAGTTCTATATTTTTTGGCACACAAACTCTACCTCGAAACAACAAACAATCATCAGATCCGATCTGAAACTCTGAATCAGTAGTCGACTCACACTATACCCTTTTAGCTTGCAATTCATTATCACATTTTTGAGCCTCGTAGATTTGCTACAGAAAAATTGATTTAGCTTTTAACTCGGCTAATATCGAACCATCATCAGACAAAGCCAATCGCGTATTCATCCCTCGTAAGGAAAACCACAATTTTCTACTCAAAACATCTGCGACTATATTCGCTTTTCCCGGATGGTAATCAATAATTAACTCATAATCTTTCAACAGTTCTAGCCACTTTCGCTGTCTCAAATTCAGATCTTTTTGTGACATCAGATACTTTAAGCTATTGTGATTGGTAAATATGTGGCATTTTTCACCGAACAAATGGTATTGCCAAATTTTCAGTGCAAACACGATTGTAGCTAACTCTAAGTCGTCTGTCAGATAATTCTTCTTGTGCGTCTTTAATTGTTTGGAAGCATAAGCTATCATTTTGCCTTCTTGCATTAGAACATAGCCCAAACCATTCAATAATGCATTATTGAAAATCACAAACTCTTTACCCGACTCAGGCTAAACCAATACTAGTGCTTTAGTTAACAGTGCTTTCAACTGATTAAAACTCTGTTGGCATTTCTCATACCACTCAAACTTTACATCTTTCTACAATAACCGAGTCATCAGTGTAGCTATCATTGAAAACCCTTTTACAAATCTCCAATAATAGACCGCTAATCCCAGAAAACTTCTGACCTCGGATATGTTTCTTGGTGGTTTCCAATCAACAACTGCTGAAATCTTGCTCGGATCAATTCTAATGCCTTTTATCGATATAATGTGTCCTAAAAACCCAACTTCTCGGAGCCAAAACTCGTATTTGCTGAATTTAGCAAACAATTGTTTATCTCTCAGAGTTTGTAACACAATTCTCAAATGCTCGGCATGTTCAGGCTCGTCTCGAGAATAAATCAAAATATCATCAATGAATACAACAACAAATCTGTCTAAATACGGTTTGAAGATTCTATTCATCAAGTCCATAAATATTTCAGGAGCATTAGTTAACCCAAATGGCATAACAAGAAATTCATAATGCCCGTAACTGGTCCTGACTACCGTTTTCGGCACATCCAAATCTTTAACCCGCAATTGATAATAATCGGAACGTAAATCAATCTTTGAAAATATTGTTTCACCTTTCAGCTGATCAAAAAAATCATCAATTCGCGACAATGGATACTTATTCTTAATCGTAACCTTGTTAAGCTGTCGATAATTGATACACAATCTCATTTATCCATCTTTCTTCGTTACAAACAAAACTGGTGCACCTTGGGTGAGAAAATCGGTCGTGCAGAACCTCTATCTATCAACTCTTGTAACTGAGATTTCAACTCTTTCAACTCTGTAGGAGCTATTCTATATGGAGCTATCGATATCGGTGATGTTCTTGGTACTAATCAATAGCAAACTCAACCTCTCTGATCGGTGGCAACCCGGGTAACTCTTCTGAAAACACATCTAGATATTCACAAACCACTGGCACTGACTCAATCTTCAATTCAGACACTTTAGTATCAAGTACATATGCAAGGTAAGCATCACAACCTTTTCTCACATACTTTTGCGCTAACATAGCCAATATCACAATAGGTGACCCAATCGAATCATTGGATTCAATTCGAAGAGTCTCATCATTCTTACATTTTAATACAATAAGCTTTCGTCTACAGTTTACAACCACATCATGCAAAGTCAGCCAATCCATACCCAAAGTCACTTTGAATTCATCAAACAGTAAAAGAATCAAATCGGCCAGAAAATTGTAACCCCGAGTTATCAAAGGACAATTCTTGCAAACTTTATCAATTAGGATATACTGACCCAAAGGGTTCGATACCTTAACCACGGATTTAGTGGACTCTACCAGTAAACCCTTACTAGACACTAAATTCATACATACATAAGAATGGGTTGATCCGGGATCAATTAAAGTAATTACATCAGTGTTATAGAGAGAAAAAGTATCGGTGATAATATCTGGCCCCGATACATCTTCGTGAGTGCGTATAGCGTAAGCTCTGGCTGGCGCCTGTGCCTCAGATCTCACTGCAGGATCTCTCGTTGCACCTCGACTACCACTTATATTTCTAGTATTTCAGGGTGGTCTTCCTCTAGCAACTGTATTGCTCGGCCTCGTGGTTTGAGCTTTTTCTTTCTCATACTTCTCAGGGCAATCTCTAAGGTAGTGGTCGAAGGAACCACATCTAAAACATGCTTCGCTTTTCACTCAACACTCGGCATAATGTGGCTTGTTGCAGTGTTTGCACTCGGGTCTAGCATTTCTAACACTACCCACACTCGCTACAGATGTAGCCTGGGGTTTAGGACTGGAGTGTCTTGCATCTCTATCTATATTAGAATGAGCCAAAGAAATAGTAGGACGGTAGTGATGTTCTTTAGATTTCTTCGATGCTGACTGATGAGACTTTTCCATAAATCTCTTTCTCGAATCTCTACTTCAAATTCAGTTTTTCTCTTTTCTTTACTAAGCTCCTCAGCTTTGTGTGCTCTGTCGGTTAAGACAACAAATTCTTTCAGTTCAAGTGTTCCAACTAAAATCTTAATGTCTTCATACAACCCATCTTCAAAACGTTTGCACATAACCAATTCGATTGGAATGCACTTTCGGGCATACTTGCTCAATCGGACAAACTCTCTTTCATATTCAGATATGGTCATACGACCCAGTTTCAACTCTAGAAATTCTTTGAACTTTTGATCAAGGAACCGTTGACTTATATACTTCTTTCTAAATTATGTCTGAAAGAATTCCCATGTAACACGTTCCTTCGGTACCATAGAAATTAAAGTGCTCAACCACTAATATGCAGCATCTTTTAGAAGAGATATGACACATTTAACACATTCTGTTGACGTACAAGACAATTCATCAAAGACCCGAATCCTATTTTCAAGCCAAAACTCAGCTCTGTCAGGGTCATCATCAACTATAGCTCTAAAATCTTCGGCCCCATATTTTTGAATTTTATCAACAGGCGATTTGCTCATGCGTACGGGTTTTAAAACTTGAGGAGCTATGAGGACCGGTTGGGGAAAAGGCGAAGGTTGAGGTTGTTGAGCAGCCGAAATAGTTCAGACAAACTCAGTGAACTATTCATTCATCATATGGAAGAAGGCTTTCTTAGCCTCTTCTCCATGACCTTCAAATATGGGTCTCGATCTAGAAGAAACAGCTCTGCAAACGGAGGCCGACGCGTTACTTTCAACATCATCGGAGTCTGCTCAGTTGGAATCCATTACTATATGAAAACATGATTTTTAAACTGTCAGAAGACATCACACTATCACAGATTATATAATGGCGTGTATAGCTAGACTCACATATGCTACATTAGTTAGAGAATTGACTAAACCATAGCTCTGATACCAATAAATGTAACACCTCTAACCCGTATACGATGCTAGAACAGGCTTACGGAGCATTATCAAACTAATAACCCAATCAAGCAAACATTTCATGTACATTTCTCATTCAAATAAAAAACCATTAAATTTTATTCATATAGTCCCCAATACGAGCCCTCGAAGCCTCAAATAGACATTAAAAATAGGTCAGGACTAAATCGAGTACTCAAGAAATTTTCTGAAAAACATGTAAAATTTTCGAAGGTACAGGGAACACACGCCCGTGTGGCCCGTGTCCAAACTAGTGAGCATACTGACTTGGGTCACACGGCCAAACCACACGCCTGTGTGCCAGGCCGTGTACCCTTCGAAATGACCTCACACGTCCGTGTGCCAGGCCGTGTGAAAACTGGAGGATATACTAACTTGTACCATACGGCCAAGCCACACGCCCGTGTGCTAGGCTGTGTGCACCTACTAACTTGATTTCTCAGGAAGTTACAGGGGACACACGACAGTGTCACCTGGCAGTGTGTCACACACGACTGAGACACACGCCCGTGTAGACAAAAATAAGTCATTTTCCAAGCCATATTTCTCACTCAAATTGGTACCAACCTAAACACAATAATTTGCATATAACCATGGCATAATTAGACATTCAAAACCAACCAATATTAAGCTTATAACATCATACACAACCATGATACTAATATGCACCTCAAATGGCCACTTTAAAACATACCAATAATGCCTCCAAAATCTACCTAAATGGTCAAACACATATATGACACATTGTGCCTAAAACTTAACATGCATGCCATTTATCAATCTCAACCATTTGGTACCCAAAATACCACTTCACAACCAAGGCATTCACATGGCAAACATACAACACATACCATAGGGCTATTTACATATAAAAAAGTATGTCCATAATATAAGCCAATTCACATGGCCAAAACACAACAAAACATATAGGCTACCGTTAGCCAAAATGACCTATACATGCCATTTGACCCAAAATTTATAGTCAAAAGTACCAAAATAGAGTTTGAAAGTGTGATGAGATCCCTGACGACTTTCAATCTGAACGAGCTTCCAAATTACTATAAAACACAGAAAAATAAATAGAGTAAGAAATTAAGCTTAGTAAGTTCGTTTAACACGGAATTAAACTTACCATTTAACCACAATTTAGGTCAATAATTCAAAGTATAACACAATACAATTTGGCCAAAGCCTATCACATAATCAATAACCAAGTTAGCCATGTATACATATAAAAATGGGGAAATATATATGAATTCATAAAATATTTGAATTCCATATACATATAACATCTATTCCGTATATACATATATCATATATAAACCATTTCCATATAAATACCTGTACAAGTTCGTATCGAACTCAAATAAATCCATAACAGAGTTGTGTCCTTTGAACCACTTAGAATATCGTTAGATACGCAGGTAGTACACACGAGGTGTACTAAATTTAATCCGTCAATTTTTGTACATGTATGCTCATACGAGCGATAAATGATAAGCTCATCTGAGCTGAATAACGGTAAGCTCATACGAGCTGAGTATTGGTAAGCTCATAAGAGCTGGAATTGGTAACCCTAATGACATGTCATTTGTATCCTACGAAATCCTAAGGTTGAAACGGGGCTCCGTATTCTTCGTACATCGTCGGTTATGCGATTGATAATTATGCATAGGAATTATAAAATTCACATACATATATTTCAATTAAAGCATGTAAATACGCAATTTAAATTACACGAACTTACCTTAAACTCGTACAACGAAAATATGACTTTATCTTTCCTCTGATCTAATTCTTTACGTTGTTTTTCTTGATCTATATAATAAAATTTAACCAATTTAATCTTTATTCAATTCAATTCAATTCAATTCAAAAACCATGTTATGGAAAAATTATCATTTTGCCTCTATACTTTTGATTTATTTACAATTTAATCCCTAGGCTCGTAAAATGAAATTCATGCAATTTCATCTACATCTAAGCCTAGCAGAATTTAATACATGCTCATAGCAACCCATACATTTCATAATTTCACATATTTATCGAAAATTTTTTCACATTTCTCAATTTAACCCCAATATAACAGTTTCATTAAAAATCACTTAACAAAAGTTGTTTATTTAACAACAAAGATTCATTTTCTTCCATTAAAATTCAAAAACCTAACTTATTCATCAATGGAAAAACTCAAAATATTCAATATTTTTGCAAATTAGTCCCCTAGTTAGCTAGGTTAAGCTATAACGATTCCAAAAACATAAAAATCAACAAAAACGAACACCAAATTCACTTACATGCAAGGACTTCTCTTGGCTGAATTTTTAAGCTTCAAAAACCTCTATTTTTTTGAAAATTTTGGTAGGTTGAAGAAGGAAAGCTGATGCCTTTTTGTTTTTATTAAATTTTAACATTTAATTACCTATTTACCAAATTACCCTTACCTAACTTTAATAATTTCATACTTACCAAGCCATGCATATCCACTAACTCATTTAATGGTCTAATTACCATTTAAGGACCTCCACTTTAAAGTTGTAGAGCTATTTAACACCTTTAGCTAATAGAACACAACTTTCGCACTTTATGTGATTTAGTCCTTTTTCAAAAATTGAGCATACAAACGGTAAAATTTCTTAACGAAATTTTTATACTATAATACTATCATGATATAGATATTAAAATAATATTAAAATATTTTTTTAACTTCAGATTTGTGGTCCTAAAACCACTATTCTGATTTAACTGAAAACGAGCTATTACAATAGGGTTCCTTGCCATGCTGTGGCCTGAAGCCCAGAGCTCGTCGCGACGAGCACTACTTGACAATTGCAACATGGACTCTATTTTTAGTACAAGTTGGGCCATTTAGTACCTATTTCATGGTTACCTTTCAATTTGAACCTTTGGTGCATATTCATATAACTTCTTCTACACAAAAACATATCTAAACAGGTTTAAACATCTACAGTCATCCTTACATCAACTTATACTACCAATTCAACAATTGAACATAACATTCCTTTATCAAAGCATACATATCAACCATTAACCAAATACCATATTTGGCATTATCAATTCACATCCAAAATACCATTCCAAATTCCATATACTCAACTCAAACCATTTACCAAAAACATACCATATCAACAAGCATTACCATTATGCAAATTCATGCATAAAATAAATGACAAGTTATGTCATTATTCAAAATTAACCAAATACATAACACCTATGTACATGCCACAAAGCCGAGCTTTAAAACATTTAAAAGACTACTGAGTCAATAACGGGACAGTGTGAGCTTCTTGTTGATCCACTTGACACGTTTCGCAAGTCAACAATCTACAAGAAGAAAAATGAGGCAACAGAGTAAGCATATTGAATGCTTATAAGTCTATATGAAAATCACTTAACTTACCTTGAGAATACAACAAATTAAGCAATTAAAACACATTAGTATATATCATGGCATCCTTTGGCATCCTTATACTTTCATATGTAATTCAACAATACAACCAATAGGTTAGTTCATTTGCATAACAAGGACTTCTAACTTAAATAATATATGCATACAACAATTCCATCTTATATCAAATACTAACCAATTCATATTCAAATTGCAAACATAAGCAACTCAATTCATGTTCAATCATTTCAACCATTACATTTTCATTAGGTTACCATTTTCTCGCCCGAGAGAACCTTAGTAAATCGAAATTAGATACACAGGACTATAGTACTCACACAAGCTGACAGTGATTAGGGTTGCTCACACAAGTTGACATTTATGAATTTGCTCACACAAGCTGACATTTAGGAATTTTCTCACAAAAGCTAATATTTATGAATCAAGAATCCGAAACAAATTTTGGATCTTAAATAACCATGTAAATCCCAGATCGTTTTCATATTTGACCCTAATGGCATGCCATACGTATCTTAATCCTTTATTAAGTTCACATGGACATTATTAATATATTGATATCATTTCAATCCTTGTAACATCATATACATGTTATACCATTCATATAAGAATTTCATTTCATTTACGTATCTTGTACTTATCCATAATTGTCATATATTTCACACATTGCAAATTAGTCCATTTGATGCCAAAAGTCACTAAATTCACATTAATAAACTATAGGCAAAATAACACAATTCAAACATAACATAAAACAACATAGTAAGTTCTATATGAACTTACATGGAAAAACAACAAACGAACAATTCTCTAAGGACTAATCATCAATTTTGTCTTTTCCTTGATTATCCTCGTTTTGGTACAATTCTATATCTATACAATAATTCATTTCAATTTATCAATTTCAAACATCTTATATCATCCTATTATATCCATAAATAAGTTCAATTTCATTTTTTAAATGCCCCTAAAGTTTTGCATTTTATTCAATTTAGTCCTTAAAACCAAATTTGTCATAACTTTCAAATTTGAGCTTCGATTTCAAAATCGATCTCAATTACATTCTTTTAGGACCCTATATTATAAAAAATTATAGAAATTTTACACTAATTTTAAAATCTATACACTTTAGTCCCTATATTCAAAAATTAGCAAATCACTTTTACAATCTAATCATTTTTCACATCTAAACTTAAAATCTATCAATTGAACATCAAATTCCTTAAGAAATCATCAATGGAAGCTTTTAGAAACCTTAAAAATTTTGTAAATTGTTACATGGGCTAGCTAAATCAAGTTCCCACAACCTCAAAAATATAAAAATTACAAGAAAATGACTAAATTAAACCTACCTAATTAAGGTCAAAAGTTTGAAAGCTCAAACCCTATTCTTTCTTCTTTTGCTATGGGTGGAGAAGAAGATGAATTGGAAAATTTTATTTTATTTTATTTTATATACTTAGCTTAATATTTAATTAATCTACGGTAATTTAATTAATTATAATTATTTAACCTTAAGCAAAGTTGGTGGATTACAATTCACATCCACCATTGATTGTCATATACTAATGGCCAAATTACTCTATTGGTCCTTCGGCTATTTAAAAATTCATAGCGATAAATTTTTATAATTTTTACAATTTAGTCGTTGTACCATAATTATCTATCAATGTGACAAAGCTAAGGGACCAAACTTTAATTAACCTTTATACTAACCTCTTAAATATTAAATATTAACATTTAAGGACTCGAACATCGTAAATGGGGTTTTGAAACCAACGTTTTTTACATTACTGAAAAATGAGCTGTTACAGTTCTCCTTTGATTGAGTTTATTGAGGAAACCATAGTGGTTTCCTAGATTCAGTAGAATTAGGGTTGCAAATGAACCAAGCTTGAATGAATGGACCTTTATTCATGTTTGTTTGTTTATTTTAAATTTGTTTGTGTTCGCTTTGTTCCTTAAGAATTTCAAAATTTTTTCTCTTTTTTGTTTATTAAAAATTATGTGTATTCATATTCGTTCGTTTAAATTAAATGAACATGTTCATGAATATTAAACGAACATGTTCTCAAACATGTCCAACATGAACATATAATTGAAACAATGGTCATGAATAATAAACAAATAAACAAACAATAAACGCATACACACATATTATTTTTAGATATACAATAATCAAATATAAATATTATAAATAAAAAGCATACAAATCATAATAATTTTATTAATATATACTAATGGAACAGTAAACGAGCTTTAAAAGATTTATTAAACGAATTTTAAATGAACATAAACTAGTTTGCGCATGAATATAAATGAATTGAATAAACTTTGTTTGTGTTTGGTTCATTTAATAAAGCCTCAAAATTTTATTTATGTTCATTCATTTAACTTAGTAAACGAACAAAAACCAAACTAATCATAAAGTAACTGTAAACAGAATAGAACAATCATTAATTTTCTTATACTGGAAGGAGCATTGGCGCTCCTATGAAGAACAAACCCTCTAAGGCCTTGCTAGGCTTCACAAATATTAGTAATTACTAAAGCCATATATTGAAGGTAAAATAATATTTAGTATTTTAGACTATGCAAATGATGTTAGGAGTTGATAAATATTGTATAAGGTATACTAAAATATTAAAAAATAAATATTTGTTTTGTATAAACCGAAAGTTTCGGATGGTAGGAGTAAAAATTTATATAGTAACAAAACTTAAAGTATTTTTATTTTAATTTATTATGGAAACAGAGTATTGGGATCCATCAGGTGTGAGTACAGTACCATGCAATTAATAGTTCTTGTTATGATCATGAATCTAGTGCAACATTAAAACAAATTGCTTGCAAATTCATCAATGGGGATTCCTTCTATGCGAGAATAAGTGGATTTTTTGGCTAAATTTCTCAACTGTGATAAGCTTCTGCCCAATTGCAATGCTACCTTCATTTCAAACAACGCTCCATCTTCTCTTTTCTTCACATCACTTTCATCCAAAGTCGATTCAATCGATTCCTGCATATATTTAAAGAAGCCGGCGTTGTTCCTATACATCTCAAACACCATACCAACTTGGCCGCCATGCTCGAAAGTGTTAACAGCTGAAGCTAAAGCCCCCGTAATGGTTGCCACTGTTGCTGCCCAAGGTCCGATATTGGAAGACCCCATGAAAGTAGATGCCAAAGCTGCAATTCCAGTTAGTAATGTCCCTGATGTAGCTAAAACTTTGTTTATCTTCAATGCTTTGTTGCCTAATCTCTCATAATCTTGACTGTCTTTTCTCTTAATCACCTCAACGATTTCCCTCATTTCCGATTCGAGCTCCTTAGTCCACCCATTGCCCATCTCCACCTTTCTATTGATATTTTCTTTCTGAGACTCGTTTCTAGGCCACCAAACAGCATGCTCTAAACTTTCCGGGAATTTTTCAAGCATTGCACCACCTAGCAGGGCAAGAGGGTAAGCTTTATCAATGACCAAGATTTTCGCCATAACACCTTTCACATCTTCTTTGCTTGGGGAACCAACAGTGATTAGGGTTTGTACTTGGCTCCCAAGCTGTTTAAACAATTTCGTTGCCTTACGTTGCTCTTCCAAAAGCTTTGAAGGTTGGATCTTGTTCATAATCACCAACGTTGCAGTGGCTCCTGAGAACAAGAGAATGGAACCCAACTTCAAGCCCAAAACAGAAACACCATGGCTAGTTGCTGTAACACCAGCCATAGTTGCAGCAGTAAGAATCATCATGTTAGTGGAGTTAAGAAGAAGGGTGTTCCAGTTTTCTCGTTGATTGCCGATATTCTTGTGCATCTCCACTCTATCGGCAACAGTTTCTAAGATAGCATAAAGTTGCATGGTAGCCATTGAAACAGATGAGGTTTCTTGAAGCAATGGTGTCGTAGTGACGGCACACTTTTCATTCGGGATTGTGTCGATAAACCCATCCCCAGTATTAAATTCCTCACTCAAATTTTGGTTCGATACTTTTGGAACTGATGGAGAAGAAGACATGTGACAGGGTTGTTCTTCTTTGAGATGGGAAACAAATAAGGTTTTCTTGTAGAGAAAGCCAAGGGGAAACTCTAGAGCCTCATTTATAGCAACCGAGGAGCCAATGACGATAAGTGATCTAGTACTACAGCAAAGTTTGAATATAAATCCATAAATAGACTCTTTCATCCCTAATATTAATATAAAAAAATCTAGAAATATAATTCAAAATTAGAATCTATTTATCATTAGTATTAAATTCAAGTATTACAACACAAATATGCATTAATTAAATTATCTATCATATATGGTATATGTTAAACATCCCAATCTAGTAAGTTCAATTTTATTTTGAAAATTTACAACAATGAATTTGAATTAAGTATGAATAATATATATTTTGGAATGAGCATTAAATTTATACATGAATTTTGGGTCAATGTATAATTTGATATATGAACTTTAATTTAGTGTCATTGTATACATAAAACTTGAATTGTGATTTATATATACACATAAAACTTATATTTTGATTTAATTATATACATTTAAAGAAATGAATACCCCACATTTATTTGCATATTATATTAATATAATATATCAATGTAAAATTGTGCTAATTAGATAATGTTGTTAGTAATTTGTGAAAATTGAATCAAATCAAAATGTCATATATAAAATTGCACAAAATCAAAGTTCATTTATGACATTACAGATTGAACCCAAAGTTAATGTATGAGTTTGATTTTTATCTCTATAATTTGATTTCAAAGTCATCATTCTGTAAAGTAAATTCGGATAATTTATACTACCCTCAATCCGTTTCGAGGAAGAATTAAAATGTGTAAACCCACTTGTAAAAAAAAACAGTGAATATAAATATCCAAATCTGTACTTTCTATTGATCAATGATCCCAAGGTCCTTTGCCGTTGGCTGACCCTATTGGCTTCCATAATCTTCAAGTTGAGGATTGTTTCCTCTTTGGGGTATTAGCAATGGAAGTGGTAAAACCAAGTCCATGGCGACTTTTGCGTAGCGTGTAGGCGAGTTTGATTCTATTGGTTCAATAGGAAGTAGGTCTCAATAAGCTTTCTCATAGGCAGTCTATTTTTATTACCGTTAACATCCTTTTTGAGACTGACCTCAAACTAACTGACGTAATCTGCTCTCTCTTGCATAACTAAATCAAGTAGAGTCGAGGTTTTGAATATTTGGGTTTTACTAAAGGGATTTTTTTTCTTTTTTCAAATATTTTTATCGAAATCTTTCTCCATTTTCATATAAATAACATCATCCTAGAAAAACAAATTTTTGTCGCAATAAAAAATTTGTCGCATTATTAATTTTTTTTTTCAAAAGATGGGTAGTTTTTTATTATACACTCGTTTATGTTGAATATATTCTCTAGTTCAATTTATGTAATATTTTATACTCGTTCCGATAATCCATATGAATAAGAGATGCTATCGAAATATTTTCTTAGCTAGTATATAATAATAATTATTTTAATAAAACATCATTTAAGGTTTTAATAAAAATTCTTCAAAAACAAATCTCAACATTTAGGAGGTTTGAATACCTTTTAAAAATCATTTTGAAACACTTCTTAGAGGTTTGACATGTAACATAAAATAAATGCCCGATGTTTTCTGGGTTAAAATGAAGTCGTTTGGATTGAAGAAAGTACTAATTTGATCATAATTTAAAAATTTAAAAAATTTAAAAAAAATCATAAACTATTTTTTTACTATTTTTTCAGGTGATTAGAGGTGCCCGAGGTCACGTATGAGCCTCGGAGGGCTCAAAACGACCAAAACAATGCAGGACCCTTGCCCAAGGGCTTATGTATCGGTACCTAGGGTCTAGGTATCAGTACCTAGGTCCCTGTACTGTAGATTTTGGCATTTTTCCAAGTCAGGGTGGATACCCTTGGCAGGGGTACCAGACCCTAGGCCCCTGAAGCTGAGAATCAATCCGAAAACACTTAAAATCATGCCTAAACATGTCTATATCATTTTCATATGTTCCAAAACATAAAAATCTAATTTAAAACACATTTTAACTCATAGTTCAAAGCATAAACATCCAAGTCAAATAATGGAATAAAATTTAAATAATTACATTAAAACAACTTAAATTTTCAAATCAAATTTTACAAATACCACAATCAAATTAGGTCCTTATGTATATGCCAAAATCCTTATACAATAGCACTAATATAAATATGTTACAACCTCAAGTGAATTGTGATATGAAGCTCCCAAGCTTGGACCTTATGCTTTTAACGCGTATGTTACCTACATGTTTTAAACCATTAACGCGTGAGCTTTAAAAAGCTTAGTAAGTACTCAAGGATAAGTTTACTTATCCTATCCTAATATAAATGTTTAGTCTCTTATCAAGAACTATTCAAGATTCATTTCCATTATACTATGCCATTTTCTAACTAATTCAAATTTGATTCTCGAATTATGGAACTCAACATATCGGTCAATGGTTCTTTAACAATTCACAATAGAAATTCATGTTCAAGATCATCATCAAGGTTACCGATATTGTCCATTCTAAGTACATAGCCCTTTTCACTTAACTGTCTAACTTATTCACATGTGAGTTCCACTTATGGCTATGAGAAGTGGGAAAACACACATGCGAATAATTTAGAAAGTTAAGTTTATAAAAAAGAAAATTTATAAGTCCAAAAACCAAATAAATTTAGGAAAAATGTAAGCATAATAATTTATAAGTCCTAAGTCCGTCGTATGTCCGCATGCCATGATGGATCCTAGTCTCAAGCATTACTTGAGATGGTTGAAACTATGGGGTGAGCTAACTAGCTCAATGTGAGTCTAAGCAATAAGAACATTTAAATATTCATCCAAATATCATTCATCATTAATAACATTGTAACACAAACATAGCATAAACATTACAATTCGAAAGTGTCATGGACAAAACATAATGCATAATGATTTCCTACCCCAACCATCCGCTACATACCACAAGTTCCTTAGAATTCGTCTGCCAAACTCCATACATTGCGAGCTGAGCTCGATGTGGTTAAACCACCATTATATGTAATGAAGATATACTGCCATTCAAAATAAATGTGATATAATCGTTGTTCTCCTCATTACTCCCAGTGCAATGCATTGACAACATATATGCGAGCTTAATATGCCTTCATTACTCCACGAAACTCCTCCATCATCCACATAATCCCATCCCATGCACACATAATATATCATACAAATTTCAATCAAAATCATGTTTCCATTACATTCCCATTTCAATAGCATGTTTTACATGCTCTAATAACAACATTCACTGTCATTCGATAATAACATTTATCAATCATTCAGTTTCACTATCAATACAGTGACATTCCAACATGCCATAATTTCATTATCATTCATAAAAAAATTTCCAGTGCATGTCTAGCAGTCTTTCATATATTTCACAACATTTTACCCAAACATACATTTCATTTTCATTCTAATACGTGTTACTCATACAACTAGCATACATTATATCACAAAAAAATTCATAGTAATTCATATCAATACCAGACATTCAAACATTCAATCACTCATGCAACATTGGAAACATGCCATTTATCTAGGGTTCGAAACGTACCTGATTCAGCCACCTTAAAATCACTTACTTAGCCATTTAACTAAGTTCGACCAACAAGCTTAATCATCATTTTAAGTACTAAAAATATTATTTAACATTTAAATTTTATAGTTTAGAACCCACACCTTATTTTCGTACAACTGTAGCACTACTTGCAAAACCTGTGATTCCTCATTTAGACTTAAACTGAACCTAAACTAAAATACAATATTTATCAAGTTAAAATGCTGCCAAACCAGCCCTAAAACAACCTCTTAAAGGTTCAATCAAATCAGCATTACCATAATAATTTTTTGATCCAAATCGACTAGGCTACTTACACTGATTTGATGCGAAACATATGTGCAAAAGAGATATGTAGTCACTGATGATCCGAGACATTTAAATCAACACCTAAACATAATTAATCCCCAAAAATTAGTAGCCAAAAACCCCCATTCAGACTTTAAAGTAATCGACCAAAGAAGAAATTAGTAACAAAGAGAAACAGTGCAAGATCTCGCACAAGTTTACACTTTGGACTACCCATTACCCTGATCTTAGTTGTTGGATGAATATATTAGTCAATTACTCAATTAGGAATGTTTAAGTCAGATCAAAATAGAGGGAAAATCCAAAAATTTAAAATATTAAGGGAAAAAATTGAAGAGAAACAACAATCCCAAAACAATGGTGCTCTAAGGGGGTGGCAACACCATTTGAGGCGACAAAAAAGGCAGATCTGGGGTGGCACAAGGAGGGATCTTTGGACAACCAAAAAGAAAAATTTTAAGGGCTGAAATGATGACTTATTGGATATAATAGTAGCCAAAAATCAGCACACAAAGCATAAGAACAGAGAAAGAAAAATAGGATTTACCAGCCTTGATACGAACAAGGGAGAGGGGGTGGCAATGGACAGTAAATGAGGCTGTTAGGAGCCAAAAAAGGGAATTTTAGGGAAGAAAATAAGGATGGTTTAGGAGGTCTAGACGTTCAATAGGGTGGCTGGATAAAAAAAACTCTAACAATGGGGCGACACAACTGTGACGAAATTCAAAAGAAAGAAAGAAATTTTAAGAGAAAAATAAGAGAGGAGAGGAGAACAGTTAGGGTAGGCGAAAAATAGACTTAAGGCTGAAAAATAAGTGAAAAAATGATATTTGTACCTAAGTTAAGAGGCATGGGCGGCACAAAAATAAGGGGAAGGAGAAAAATTAGCAAAATTAAGCTATTTTTCAAGGGAAGGTTGTTGAATTCGAGTTTCTAAGTAAATTGCACTGGCTCATTGTTTTCTCTTAAACACTAGGCCAATTACTCATTATTGAAATGATTTTACCAAATTTAAACAAAAAAATTGGGATGTTACATGTTTGAAGAAAAATTTGCAAAATAATAAAAATGGTGTAATGAAGGAATTTGAACTTGGATTTCAAGGACAATTTTAGCAACATTTAACCAATAGGCAAGTAACTCATTTTGTTCCCCAGAAACGTATAGATAATCTCAAAAATTTCGGCATGACCCCTCTCTCTCTGTGTGTTCACAAAGCCGATTCTGGTAACCCTCGATTTTTGGGATGTGACATTGCCCCCCAAAAAATAAAAATTTGATTTAATCTTTTAAAAATGATAAAGATATAGATTATTAAAATGGTGAAATTGTATTTTTACAAGTAAAAATACACAATTTAATTCCGCCCCACAAAAATTTTTTTTGGCTCCGCCACTGGTTATGAGCTCATTAAGTAAATCTTATCATCCCTTGTTTGTTTCTCTATTAGAGGCATACAGAGACATAAATTTTAATCACAATTTCATGTTTTATAGCTCATAGTTAACCTTATTATATAAATATAATCTTTTAACTTATTATTTATCTAACATATCCCACTTTAGAGTACATTTTGAAATTTATAGTCATAAGCACATCTTATTATCAATTTTTGGTTCAAGTAGCCCATAGTAAACACTAAGGAAATGAATCGCATACACGAGACTCCTTCCAAAACACACCAAGGAGCACATAGTGTTAGGTACCAAATCACATTCCTCCCAAACACACCAAAGGGCACTAAAGTGCCAAAACATCAAACACACCAAAGAGCACCAAAGTGCTAAGCTCAAAGGAAACAGAGAATACACGTAATGTGTGCAATGCCCGAAGGTAACAGAACTCTAAGTGCAAGACTCCAGATACAGAACTCTAGGTACACATAAATCCCCATTGGCATGCCAATCCCTATCATTCTTTTCCTTTTTGATCCAAATCCTTTTTTCCTTCCTAAAATGGAATGACTTTCATTCATGTTTATTATTATTATCATACTTATCCAAGATGATGACATCATCACCATTGTCTCTATTCTCTTTGTTTTGAAGACAACAGGTTTCTAAGCCTTCTTCCAATCTCACTTTTACTGTTGAATCTAGCAAAAGAAATATAGATTTTGCTAGCCATAAACCTAAATCCATTCAATATATACATCTCCCTTCATGCATTGGTCATTGATGACAATCTAACAAAAAAAGAATTTATCCATTTTTGTTCCTCTTTTGCGAGATAAATACATCAACAACTCTACCATGGTATTGGAACACCAATCATAGTCTTTTGTAGTGAAGCCTTAGTGGAAGATTGTTGATAAAAAATGTCACAGAAAATGATTTCATTCTTATTAGATAATGCTTAATTTTTGTATCATAGCTTTCTCTCGACTCTTTTTTCCCTACTAGAAAGCATCTTTAAAGCAAAACACCTCAAACCTTTCTCAATATCTTACGGTATGTAAGTTACCAATGAGATTATTCCATTTTGTTGTCAATCACATTTGATTAAAAAACATTGCCTTAGGTTGATTTTTTTATGGTTAAGCCAATGATATGATATTATGAAAAGTGTGAAGATTCAAAAATATAGAGGTAATATAAATATTATCTGTATAATAGCTAGTCTAGAAACCCATATCTTAAGGGTAATTACCTTATCCAACCTACAAGAATATAAAAAAATATAAAAAAGAATGAGAAAAATCCCAAAAGCACACTAGGTAACAACTTTTTTCGAGAAAAGAAAAGAATAAAAATTTAAGGGAAAATGAAAAGCCCTAATGTAATAACCTAATATTCTGTATTGTTAGAAACAGTAGTTCAGGGACCACAATTCTGATGAGAGAGTAATAATATTTACGAGTTCATTATATTGTTTTATTGATATTTGAATTAGTAAAATTCAGTTAGCAGGTTAGAAATAAAAATGAACAGGCTAAAACGTAAGAATTAGCGAATAACTAGTCAAATAAGTTTAATAAAAAAATTTCAAGGTTTAAAGTAGTAAATAACCATTCTTGCATGTAAGTACCGATTATGTCAATGTTTAGTAGGAACACCTGTTAATTTTCATTTAATGATGAAACTAAGATGTTAAGTATATGTTGAAATGGATGGAAAGAGAGTCTAATTCTCGTATTCCTTCACCGAAACCATTGTTCTCTGTAGAAGAAAGAAAAGCTCTAAGCTTTCTTGATTAATTGGTTTTGCATATAAGTGTTTCCAAAGCCTATTCTTTATGAGTTCGTGTTTTTGACATTCTTATATCTCGATCTAGCTACCTTTCATGTCTAATTTTAAAACTGTTAAATTTTGAAGTGTTGTCATTGATGAACTGAATGTATTAATATTTATATCAAGAATCAAATCAACCCTTTGATAACAGAGGGAAAGGAATGCTCTTGGAATAGTCTCTAATATCATGTTCTACTGCTGTACCAGGTAAGTTCATAGGGTGTTGTTATGTTTATTTATGATACGTTTGAATGTGAATGTGAATGTAAATGGAAAATTGTTAGTAAACTTGTATTGGTAAGATGAGAAAAGGTGTTAAATGGTAAAAAGAAAGTTTAGTTATGCGTGTGTTGCTCGAATGAACAAATGATACAATTGGCATGCCAATAGGGGTACTTGCCCATTGTACGGGAAGAAGGAAATGTGAAGAAGATGAAAGAGGTTTACTGAAGGTTTCCAGAATCCTGTATTTGTTGCAAAGTTCCAATTTAATATCTTCGAAGATTCTGGCGTGTTATCGGTTGGAAAACTCTTATGAGCAATCTAGCGTGTTATCAGGGGCGAATATTTAGCCTATAAGCTTAGCACTATATGCATCTAGCATGTTATTGGTTGGAAAGCTCTTATGAGCAATCTGACGTGTTGTCGGGGGGAATATTTAGCCTACGGGTTTAGCACTATGTGCATTTTGCGTGTTATCAGTTGGAAAGCTCTTATGAGCAATTTAGTGTGTTATCGGATGGTCACCTACGTATTCCTTTCTGTTCATGGTGATTCATCGGGCTGGATATTTTTGAAATATAAATGCTGACGGTAGGATTTATATGAGTTGAAATAATGTGTGAATGAGTAATGAAATGTTTGGGATATGTTATATGTCTAAATGCAATGCAGTTACCTTGTACATGTGAATTGTGTTGACAACTTAAAGAATTTAGTTAAGTTATATATATGTATGAATGTTTTGTGAGGTGAGTTTAATGTTTAAACCTATGTACTGACTAAGCATATTTAGTATTTATCCCGTTTAATTTCCCCTTCCCGATAGATATTTTGACAAAACTCGATAGGCGGGTCGATCCACAACTCACACTATCCGATTCTTGTTTCGGTAGAATTATTTTAACTTTACACTGGGTCAAGTGGCATGTATATAAGGACTATTCGGTGAAATTGTATGTGAATGAATGGTGATGTTTTGAACGTTAAGTATATATATATGTGTATACTCTTTTATGATACTTGTTCAATGTTGGCGTAGACTATTAATGCGTTTGAAATGGAAATAATTGCATGTATTAAATATGTTAACTTATTTTGAATAATTGGTGGACTTACAAATGCAGACTATTTGGACGAATAATAATAAAGTAATAAGAACACATGGTAGATAGACTTTGGGCGGACATTTTTTTGATGAACCATCTTGGCATGTTTTGTTTAAAAATTTTCGTATAGATTTGTAAAATACCTGAAACTAATAATGTTGTTTAAAACTTGATCAGTCTCATTTATGTTATAACATCTACTATATATGCGTGTGATCTAAATAGAATTATAACGACTTTAAAAATAGATTTCTTTGTTGGTTTTGTATGTGAATGCCTCTGTTCTATTGTAGCATCTCGTAACTCGGGTCATCGACTGGGTTGGGTGAGGGTTGTTACACCTAAAAAGAAAAGGAAGCTTGGAGATTAAATTTTGGGTCCTCTAATTAAAAAGAATAAGATAATTAAATTGTCTTATTTGAATTACAAAATCAATATTTTGTTAGATTGCAAGAATTGAGAGTAGTTGATTAATGAGAAAAAATAAATACATTTCTCATGATTCTTCTTGATAGATTAGGTAAATTTATTGGGTTTTATTCTATCATGTATAAGATATCATTCTTAAGATTCTTTTATTGGATTTAAGATATGGTAGGTAAAGAACTTAAATTGTATATTATGAATATAGAAGAATGATATGAAATTTTCTGTCTTATCCGTATATATGGATTATATGTTTAGAAAGGTCCTAAGTCTACTTAGTCATGAAATAAACATAAGCGAATCTGGAGTTTTGTATGTAAAGATAATCAATTTATACTTCTAGAAAATAACAAGAAAGGTAAATTGCTAGAATTATTGGATCTTATATAAAACTTAATTAGGATTTGAGCCATCTCTAGTTTTTAATCGATTAAACAAAACAAGGATCCGAATTTTGAAACTGAAGATATTTTATTTTTAGTAAACATTGTCTAATAGTAGCACTAAAGGTAGTTTCAATATTTTACTAAACAATTTTTAAGTATAATTTCTAAATCGGTCATGATTTCATGTATTTTAAACTCAAAATATGACTAATTTAATACATATTACGCAAGTTGGTAAGACTATTATCTAAAAGATTAGGAGTTACTTCGAAGAATATGGTTAGTTTATTTTTCTTATATGGTTCTGGATAGGAATTTACCTATCTTGGGGATGAGCTAAGTTATTGGAAGTAAGGAGCTCAAGTAAGTGACTTGATATCACCTTTAAAATCAACCTAATCTTGTACATATAGGATTAAGTACAGTTTTTTGTTTTTTTTGCTCAACCACAAGGATTTATAAGATGAGCTTCCAAAACAACAATAGAAAACATACAAAGGTGCAGGACGAGAAAAGCACCAAACTAAAATAGAGAAATATAAAAATAGATAGCCAAAATCTATAATAAGGATGTAACGACCCAACCTTAGTCTGTGTTGAAAAATATGGTTCGGAACCAAATTCCGTGAATCGAGTTTGTGAGATTATAATAGGAGGACTTATGAAGTTAGTATGGAAGTATGTTAAAGAATGATTAAGTAATTAAATATGGAAAATCATTAATAAAAGTTCAGGAACTAAATTGTAAAATTTCAATCACTATTGAATTTTAAATTAGAAAATGATTGAGGACTCAATTGGCAATTAATTAAAGGACCTAATGGTTATTTAACCATTATTAATGCATGAGTTAGTGGGTGAGACCAAATAAACTCTTCCATTTCTATTTTACAAATTTAAGTTGGATTATAATTATTAAACATTGGTTAATCAAGTTAATTAAGTTTAATTATATTATTAATCAAAGTATAAATAAAAATAGTTAGTGGAAGATGAAAACATTCATATTTTCCAACTTAGCTGTGCCGTCCCAAGTTAGAAAAAAAGAAAAATTCCCAAGTTTTCATCTCCATTTTTGGTCCCAACTAACTAAGGTAAACTTGTATTTTTAAATTTTATAAATTTTGAAGCATGGGAGCTTGATTTAGTTAACCCATGTATTAATTTCTTCAATTGTTAGATGTTTAGCAAGTTACCATTAAAGTATAATTGATGAATTTAAGTTTGGATTTGAAGAGATTTTTATTTAGTAAGCTTGAATGATGTTAAGGATTTAGAAATTAAGTTAAGCTTTATAGATAATTTTATGATATTAAGAACTAAATTGAATAAATAGAAAACTATTAAGAAGTTATGCTATATATTAAAAGTATAAGGTCCCTAATGAAAAGTTATGAAATAATATTTTGATTCAATGTTAAAGATCGAAAAATATGAGTATTTTAGATATAAAGACTAAAATGAATAAAATGCAAAATATGGTGATTATATGTTTTTCATGAGATTGAGTGGAAACTAATACCATTTTTATAATTGAATTATCGAATGTAGCTAAAGACGATGTCAGGTTGTCTCAAGATAAAGGAAGGACGAGAGTCGTAGACAAGTAGCTAATACGGTTTGTACTTTAATGATTTAAATTCAATATGTATATATATGCCTTATTACAAACTAGCTTAATTAAGGTAAGAATCTTACTTGGCTCATGCTTTAGTATGTATATGATGATATGAAATGATATGGATCAAACTTAGCTTGATGCAATTTATTATGTATGAAATTATGATTTGTGGGTCATACATATACTTGAAAACATTGGTTACCCTATTAACTGTCTCAAACGGAGTTAGGTATAGTTGACGTGTCATAAGATTAGTGTACGGGATTTATTTTGGTTTATACCAATGAGGCACAAAATGCATATTATACTTCGGATGTTCTAATGAGGTGCGGAGCGCACATTACTTCGGTTTATATCGATGAGGTGTGTAGTGCAATTTATACTTCGGGCATATCGATGAGGCATTGGTTGTCAAATATATTAGTGTAATGGTTGGATGATTTGTGTATCTAACTTGAGTCCGTGTCCGGTTAATAGGGATTATGAAACATATACCATGATATTTGACATTTGATATGAAATACCAATATTGAATGGTGTATATTGTATGTTATTGTTAAAGTAATAAAAGATGACATGTGAAAGATCAAGTGAATTGGTTAAAGCAAGCTCTGAGGGCTGATATGAATATAAAACAAATATATGGAATTGAGATAAAAAGGAGAAAAGAATGGGCTTAAAGTATGACATACCATATATGAAATTGAGATATGATGATAAAAGAAATTATGTGTTAATGTATGAAATTTCAAACGGAATTTTATATCAGGTTATGCACTTGAGACATGGAATGTAAAATGATTTATTTGATAGATGAATCATATATTGATTGTATTATATCTTGTTTCTATTGATTATTTATTTAAATTATGAAAGTACCACTGAACCCTATTACTCAACGTACGATTTGTTTATTTTCGTGCGCAGGTATCGTCAGATCTCGAGGTCTTGAGGAGTAAAACAGAGTCCAAAACTCACTCTTGACTCAACAAAGTTCATATAAGTTTTATTTTTTTAATGAAAATTGACATGTACCTAAGGTCATGAATTGATATTAGGGTCCATTTTGGATGTTTTGGTACAAATGGTAAGAATGTTACATTTTGTAAATGACAATATATATACTAAACATCATGGTTATGATCAAAGTTAGTAAAACAAGGGTGTATATGCTCATTTAGTATATGTATGATGTATGAGATTCAATTGGATGGAAATATAAATATGATAATTTGTTTTAAGATGAGTTGAGGTAGATTTTGGGTCATTTAGACCATTTGAGTGGTGTGATTTGTAGGTTTGACTTGATAGATGCAAATCAAGGAAAATTGCCTTAAAGTCGTGACACTCTCTTTTAGTATTGCGACATTGAGCTTCTGTTCTCGTAGTCATGGCTCTCCCTTGTTGAAGTTACGATATTGAGTTTCCCCTACCTTCAAGGTCGCGATGTTTCCCTATTAAAGTCGCGACGTCGCGATTCTATTTTCAAGGTCATGACACATTCTATATGATGTCGCAACATCAGAATTCTGCATTTGGGGCCGCGACATTAATCATTGGTGTTGTGACAGTAGACCCCGATTTTGATTATTTTATATTTAAACCCCTCATTCATCATCAGGTTAATATGAGAGCTTTAATAAGCTCATTTATAACCCTTATTTATTTAAATAATGTATTTAAATTAGTTTAAAATATAATGGCTTGTTTATTTAATATGTAAATGAAATTGTAGTTTCACCGGTAACGAATGTGACATCTTGTTATCTTGAATCCGACGAGCGAGTCGGGTATAGGGTGCTACAAAGGGAACTATAAAAACAAACAACCGGACCAAGGAATATGCCAAAGAGACAAATTCACCAAAATATAATCCATTAGCCACCCCGAGCTAGCATACTTGGAATAAAGAATTTCGATCAGTGTCACCGTTGACGAGGGTATCTACAAGATTGTTTGCTTCTCTCAAGACATTATCAAATGCCACACGGTTTAGCTTTAAACATATGGCATCAATAGTTTTATATAGGTCCCAGAATTTCTGAGGTCGATTAGTGTGATTAAACAACCATGAAATAATCGTTCGATACTATACAAATTGCATGAACATATTGATAGAGAGAAAGATGAATCTACAAAGTAATTTTTTATCATTATTCCTTATCTATTTGAGTAAATACATTGATGATGTTTATATACTCATATGAAAGTAACTGCCCCTAACCAACTTCTTATCAAACTAATTAACAGATTTGATAACACGCTAACAATCTTAACAATCTTTATTCTAATATTTTCTCTTAACATTCACTCAGCTTCTCAAATGGTAAGACCCGAAATAAACTTTGAAATTGAGCAAAAGTAGAGACAGACAATGGTTTAGTGAGAATATCTGCAACTTGGTCATAGGCTGGCACTTCACCGACAACGATGGATCCATTAGCCACCTTTTCACGGAAAAAAAAGTCAAGTTCAACATTTTTGTATTTGGAGTGTAAGACTGGATTAGCTGCAACAGCTACTGCACTTGAACTATTACTGTGACAGCCCAAAGTTGACCCTAGTCGGGAAGTGGTTTCGGGACCGCTAAACCGAGTCACCGAAATGTTTGAATGTGATACTTATTGTGTAGAATATGTAATTATGAATGTGTGAAAATTTCAAGCTTCGATTTGGTTGATTGCATGTGAATTTAGTCAATAGGACTTATGTGAGAAAATTCAAAAATGTGATAGGTCAATGTGTGAGGACCTATTAGTGCATGTGGACAAAGGGGGGACTTGCATGTCAAATTTCCCCCCTAATGAGTAGTGGCCGGCCATGACAAGGAATGATGGGCAAAACATGTCATGAAACATGTTTTGTTAATGGAAGAATAAAATAAGGAGTATGGGTAATAAAGAAATGGAAAACAAAAGAAAAAAAAATGTGTGTGTAGTGTTTGTTCCCCCCATTGCCGTGAGCTAAAGAAGAGAAAGGGGGAATTTTGTTCATCCTTTTCTCATCTTCATGCTTGCCAAAACTAGAAAGAAAACAAAGAAAAATTTTCTCATCCTTTGGTTCATCCTTGGCCAAAAATTTTAAGGAGGAAAGAAGAAGAAAGGTGAAGAGATTCGGCCATGCATGTAGCTAGGCTAAGGTATGTTTGATGATGTTCCATGAGAGGCATGCATGTTTTAGTTGTTAGCTTGAGTTCTACCTAACCCATGGTCTAAATCTTGCTATGTGATGGAAATGGCACTTGACCATGGATGCATCATTCTTGGTTGATGTTTGATGTTGTGGTGATGAGGCATGAGGATGAGTTAAGATTCGGCCTAGGTGGAGGTTGTGTTAATGCCATTGCATGCAAAATATGAAGCTTGTTAATGATGCATGTGATGATGGCTTGATGATTCTTGAACCTCCTTTTTAGCATTTTTGTGTGAGCACATATGTGCATTGGTTGCTAAATGGAGAAGAATCGGCTAGCAAGATGTGTGCTAAGGCCGAATGTAACTTTGCATGTTAATGAGCAATGCATGTGTTAAATTGATGAAAAGGGGGAGGATGCTTTACTAGTGTGTATATGTGTGTATTAAGTGTTGAAATCGACCCCAAAAATGGACATGCATATTCGGCCAAGGGGAAAGAAATTAGCTAATATGTTGTGTTGATGCATGATTTTTGCATGTATGAGACTTTAATGTCTAATGTATAAATATGGGCTAAGTGCCTTGTGTTCATATTTTGATGCCTAAATGATGAAATCAATTTATTTGTTTGATTAAGCTCAAGAGCAAAGGGGAAATAAAACCGATAAAGGGAAGGAAAAAGTGGTTGAATAGCTAGCGGAATCGTTCGACAACACCCGAGGTAAGTTCTTGAGTAAGAGAGCTTAAATTTCGATGTGATTAAATCATGCTCTATGTGTGGCTATTGAGCCGAATGTGCAAGGACAATATGTGCCTTGTGTTTGAGTTTCGTAAACGAAAATGAAATATGAATGTGCCATGAATTATTGTTAGATGTGCATGATTAATTGAATGCTGTCCGGGCTAAGTCCCGAAGGCTTTGTGCTAAGTGAATATATCCGGATTAAGATCCGAAGGCCTTTGTGCGAGATACTAAATCCGGGTTAAGTCCCGAAGGCATTCGTGCGAGTTGTTAAATCCGGGTTAAGTCCCGAAGGCATTCGTGCGAATTGTTAAATCCGGGTTATGTCCCGAAGGCATTGTGTGAGTTACTAAATCCGGGCTATGTCCCGAAGGCATTTGAACGAGGAGCTATATCCGGTTAAATCCCGAAGGTACGTGATTTGGTAATGAATGAGCTTGCTGTAAAATTCCAGCGAATACTCGAAAAACATCCCAATATGGGGATATGTTACGTATGTGTTGAATTTAATCGAGCCCTTACAAATAAATGTTCGCTCAGTTGATAAACGAGCTATCGGCCTTCGGCTAAGTTAGTCTATTGTGTATGTGCATAAGGGTTGTTAATGTTGTGAAGCAAGTTTAATATCGATAAATTGCGTATTATGAAATATTCCGTTTAGCTAAATGTGTGATATTCTTTGTTTATGCTGGAATTCCTTGCTCAAACTTACTAAGCATAAATTGCTTACTCGTTACATTGCTCCTCTGTTTTATAGATTTTTGGTTCTCCAGCTATCGGACTCGGGATCTTGAAGTCGAAGTCGCCCACACTATCAAAGGCTCTTTTGGGTACTATTTTGGTTGAATCTTGATATGGCATGTATAGGACTACCCATTGTTGTTTTTCGAGTACTTTATGAAATGTATAAGTGTACAGCCATGCGAAAATGGCTTGTAGAAGTGGAGTATGGCATTAGACCATTCGTGTTTATGAATGTATAGATGGTTTCATGATGTAACTATAGTTGGAATGGAAGTGTTGAGCAAATGATCAGCCACTGGAATGGCTAAGTATGATCATATGTGGGCTTATGTATGACAAGGCCCTAGTTGGTCCATGAAACCCCAAATTAGGTAAGGTTTACTTTGAAAACAGAAGCTGATAGCAGCAGTGGTGTGGATTGGAAAAATCACAAGAATTCGTAGGAGTGGAATTAAATAGTGAATAAATTATGTAATCGAACCTTGATGAATCTACTTTCATATGGAAGTAACGAAACAATCATAGGAACAGTACAGTAAGAGATATTCGGGTTCTTGTGGAACAGGGCCAGAACAGTTTCTGGAATCCCTGTTCCGACTTTGGAAATTCACTATAAATTGACCAGAGATAATTAGGGGTCATACCATATATGTATGGATTCCTCTCTGAGTCTAGTTTCCATAGAAACAAACGGCATCAGTATTGAAGCTCTGTGCAGAGAGATATCCAAGTCGTAATGGGAAAAGGTCAGTGTAGTCGACTCCTGTAACATGGGAGACTTTGACTAATAAACTGTACTAATTGGCCTGACCAAAAATTCTAGAAAAAAATACATAGGTGGGGACATGAGTCTAGTTTCAGGGAAAAATCACAAAACTGATTTTCGAGTTGTGAAACTCAAGATATGATTTTTGAAGCGACTAGTACTCAGACTGGGCAGTGTCTGGAAAAATTTTTCAAAGTTTGTTAACATCTCGTGTCCGACTCCGGTGTCGGTCTCGGGTTCGGGGTGTTACAATTACACCAAACCGTAGAAGGATCAGCAGAACTAATTTGTAATTCTGTTAATAGAGAAACTAACCACACAATATCACTGGAAGCTGTAGCTCGACTTCAATATTCAGCCTCTGTCGTGGACCGAGAAACAACTTTTTGTTTTTTAAAACACCACGAGACAGGTCTATGGCCAAAGTAGACACAAAAGCCCGTAGTAGACTGGCGATCATCAAAATCAAGACCCCAGTTGGCATCAACATAACCAACCAAAGATAGTCTGATGGATCGTCGAAAAACCAGCCCATGAGTAATAGTGCCATGTAAATACCTCAATATACGTTTTAAGGCTATCAGATGAACTGTAGTAGGTAATTGCATCAATTGACCGGCACGATTTACAGCATAGGCAATATCCGGCCGAGTTAGAACCACATATTGAAGAGCACCAACAAGACTTTTGTATTCAGTAGGATCAACAAGCCGATCACCTTCTTTTTTAGAAAAAGTTGATGAACTAACTATCAACGTATGAACACTCTTTGCATTAGTCAGAGAACTCTTGTCAAGAACGTCTTGAATGTATTTGCGCTGGCACAAGTGAATACTGCCAGTGGAGGACCTACTCACCTCAATCCCTAAAAAATAATGAAGCTCACCCATATCCTTTAGAGAGAATTTATTATGTAGTTGTTGAAAAAAACAGTTTATTTCATCAGTCGAGCTGCCAATAATAATATCATCCACATAGACCAAGACATAGACAGTGGACTTGGTTGAAACTTTAACAAACAAGGAAGCATCAGATTGAGATAAGACAAAAATAGTAGAGGTTAGAAATTGTTTCAACTTTTCAAACCAGGCACGATGAGCTTGCTGTAATCCATACAAACCCTTCGTTAGACGACATACCAATAGCTCACAATTCGGTCCATATTAAACATAGCCTGGAGGTTGTTGTATGAACACTTAATCAGTTAGGTCTCTATTTAAAAAGGAATTGTTTACATCAAGTTGGCGAAGTTTCCAATCATTGGATACAACAACAAATAAAATGGTTCAGATAGTAGCAGGTTTTACCACCGAGCTAAATGTTTCTTTGAAGTCACACCTAAGAACCTGGGAACATCCCTTTGCTACCAACTGTGCCTTTTGACAATCAACCGACCCATCAGGATTCTTCTTGATTTTGAAAGCCATTTTCACCCAATCGCTTTCCGACCAGGAGGTAGAGGAACAAGTTCCCAGGTAGAGTTGGCCATTAAAGCATCAAATTCAACTTGAACTGCTAATTTCCACTCCGTATGAGCAAAAGCTTCCTTAACAGATTGAGGCTCAAAATCTAAAGCGTCTACTGACAAAGACTTAGATTTAAAAATTCATACCTTAGACTTAGTAACCATAACATGAGTATTTCAGAAAAGAAGAGAAGGAATAGTTGGAGACACAATGGTTTGACTGACCGGACTAGCTTCTGCAGACGGAATTGGAAGACAATGTTCCCTTAGATTTATCCTGAATTCAGCTGACGAATCAATTGAGACTGATTTACTGGGATGGCACGTAGCTGGTAACTCAATCGAAATAGACTAGTCAAAATTGTAACTTGGTGTAGGAGGAAGAGGTACAGCTGGTGGCGAGATAGTGGTGCTGCCGGGTTCTGCTATGAGCAAGACAGAAGAGGGCCGAACAACAGGAACACATGTAGAAAAACTGGAAGAGGACTGAACAGTGGCCAGAACAGGTGAATGAAACAAGAATCGACGTTCATCAAACACAACATGATGAAAAAAAATAACCTTACCATCTGGTGTGAGACAATGATAGCCCTTATGTTGAAAGCTATACCTCAGAAACGTACATGGCTGTAAACAAAAATCCAATTTGTGTTGCACAAAAAGACGTAAATTCGGAAAGCAACAACAACCAAACACCCTTAAGTGATCATATGTAGGCTCACAACAATAAAGATTCTGATATGGAGACTGACCTTTGAGGACCGGAGTAGGCAGACGATTGATAAGATGAACAGCACTGCAGAATGCATATCCCAGTAATTCATAGGTAGATTAGCTTGAGCCAAAAAGGTAAGACCAGTTTCCACAATGTGCCTGTGTTTACGCTGAGCAACCCTAATTTGTTCTGAAGTATGTGGACAAGAAAGATGATGAAGAATCCTATGACTAGCTAGAACTGATGTAAAGGCACGAAACTCACCTCCCTAATCACTCTGAAATTTTTTAATACTCTTTCCAAACTGTGTGACGACCATTTTCTGAAACTGAAGAAAACAATCAAGTGCTTGAGATTTACGTTTAATCAAATAAACCCAAGTAAACCGACTACACATGTCTACAAATGAAACATAATACAAATTACCCCCATAGGGAACAGGAGCCGGCCCCTACAAATCAGAAACAACCAATTCAAACAATTCCATATATTCAGTAGTAGAATGTGAAAAGGGCAATTTATGTGATTTTCCTTTCTGACAGGCAATACAAACATTATCAAGACATTTTTTATTTGAAGCAATTCGGCACTTATCAAGGACAAGTTTAACAACAGTAGTAGAAGGATGACCAAGTCTTTTATGCCATAGAGTAAAAATATCATCATCGGAGGAATGACGGCCACCCTTCCCATGAAAAGTCACCAGGGTAGTGCGTCAGAGTGGTCTCCATATGCTGCCCAGCTCTATCGAAGGTAGTCGATTAGCTAGAAAAGTTACCGGGCAGGCTTTGGCCAGTGTGAATAGAAGGAAATCGCGTCGAGGTTGGTTCGCTCGGACCGCCGTAGTCGCGGTTGAACCAATAGAAACAACGTTGTGCGAGATTACCGTATCGATCACATAGCTAGCACTGCATCTGAGGACAAAAACCACGCCCAAGCGAGCCAAAAGAGGAGCGACCACTACGCCCAGCACATAGATCAGACTCAGTCACCGCCACAGCCGGAGAGGCTTCAGCCAAGTTCACCTGCATCGGCATGTCTTGCACCGCTTGTGTCTGGGGACTCTCGAACTCCATCAGCACATTAACCAATTTTTGAAACAGGAGTGTCTCTGACGAAAATGATGCAAGAGTCAACATTGCATCGAGCTTCGACGAAAGACCAGCGAGAATCACTTGTACCTTTTCGACCTCCGAAACGATAGATCCAGAAGCCTCAAGCAGAGCACAGGTATTCTGAACCTTGGCTATGTTTTCAGTAACAGTCAACGTACCTTTCTTGAGAGAGTGCAATTCATGATTGATTTGTGAGATTTTAGCACCGGTGGAGGTAGCAAACAACCGATTTGCAATGCTCCAAATGTCACACGCCGTTTTAGCGGCTATAAAAGAAGATAATAAAGATGCACTAATAGTAGAGAGTACCAAGTGGCTAGAAGCTTATCTTGTTGAAGAAAGATAGATGCATCGAGATTTGGGGTCAGAACATCATCCGCAGACGCCACAAATATAGGCGGAGTAGGTAGTGTACCTTCTAAAAAACCTTGCAGCTCATATCCTTCTGTGACCAATCTGATATGTTGCTACCATTGCACAAATTCTTCTCATCTAATTTCACTGTGTTGTGACGGGGAAAAGCTTGGATCAATTGCGAGCTGGAAAAAGATGGAGTAGAATGATCAATGGACGTGGAATCTTGTGAATTAGCCATGGAGCGGTAGCAGACAAAAGCATCAGGAGGTTAGGCGACTGATACCATGTTAGATACTATACAAATTGCATGAACATATTGATAGAGAGAAAGATGAATCTACAGAGTAATTTTTGATCATTATTCCTTATCTATTTGAGTAAATACATTAATGATGTTTATATACTCATATGAGTGTAACTGCTCCTAACCAACTTCATATCAAACTAATTAACAGATTTGATAACAGACTAACAATCTTAACAATCTTTATACTAATATTTTCTCTTAACAGAGTTCAATTCCACAATCAAACTGAACAAATTTCTCCACCGAGAACAAGCAAAAATTTGCAATGCCATCACAATGGCCTTGAGTTCAGGCTCATTAGAGTCCATAATACCAAGAGATCTTGAGAATAACTCCAATATTTTCCCGAAATGATCCCTCAACGCTCCACCTAAGACAGCCAAACCTAGTTTTCGTCGAGCAGCGCTGTTGACATTGAATTTTGCTGCTCCAAAGGACGAAGCTGACCATTTGATACCCACTCTAGAACCATGCCAAGAGCTGGAAGGCAAACATAACCGAGGAGTAGTCCCACCATTGCGCTTCCAATAAATCCACCTCATCTTTCCTTACCTTCACCCGATAAAAAGATTTTAATTTAATAAGGAAAAAGATCTCATCCAAACTCAGCTGCATTATGTACGCAAATTATATGATTTGATATGAATTTAGAATGTGATTTCATTTCCAGATTTGATCTTTGGATATATTTTTATATTCAATTATTTGTATATACATAACTATGATTTATTATGTAAGATGTTTTGATGTGTTTTGTAAAATTAATTACTGCTTAATCTAAATCTTCTAATATGAATATGCACTTTGTCAACAAGGTTTAAACGTTATGTCAACATCTACTTTGTGATATAAATATTGATTGACAATTATTGTTTTGGTTATATTCTGTACAGCCATTAAGGTTTTCTTTTTATATACTTCTAACCCATTGCCATTGGAGTTCCCGCTAAAGTTAATTGTAGTTTTCCACCTACGTCATTGGGGTTAAAACTTTGATTTCGAGTTAGCATATTCTTATAGTCCTTTAAACATCAGTAATATGTTAATTAGAAAAATTATTATACTTTTCATCAAGATGTAATACAAAATTTATGAATTTTAGCGTTTGATATTTTATGTTTCAGTTTAATACATATATCACTTTATATGTTTGTAGGATTCGTGTTATGAGTATGTGGTGTTGTTATGTTGGAATTACACCGATTGGTAGGCACTTACTGTGTGTTTGAATATATGGAGGTGCATCGGAAGGTGACGAAACCTTGAGGACTTATGGGCACCAAAAACTTTTTGGATATAGATCACTTGCTTATACCCTCAGCAAAATATTTAGTAAGATTCGATAACACTAGTAGAGAAAGAATGATTTCGCTGAGAAGTGATTTACTGACCTTTTCCATACCTCGAAATAATTAGTCAACAAAAAAAAATTAACGAAATGGTTTTAAAATGCTTAAGTACTGTAATTTATTTATTTTTGGTAAGCACGTTTCACATACTTTAATACATGACTTCTAGTAGTTTCAACGAAGTTTATTTTTAACACGAAAATGTGGTTAGGATTTTTGTAGAATTTCTAATTCCCAGATATTGCTCTTGGGGGAGAATTAATTTATAGTGTACACATGAATAATTTGACTAAATTATCATTAAACAAAAATAAAAGTTTTGATTTTATATGGTCTTGTTTTCTTCAATCTACGTAGCAGTTTTGGCATTGGGGTTGGAGTTAAGACAAAAGACAGCCATGGTCAGCTCCCATGCTGTTGTCTGTTTCAACATCTGTTACTCGTTATTACCGTTGAAAGTCAGCGAAGGAAGCCCGTAAATCTTGTTCAAATGTTCAAGTTTCAATGATTAGACCATATCTACATATATATAGAATTCATTCCTATTAAAACTCAATTCACTTTGGTGCTCTTAGATTAAACTTAAACAAGCCATGGCAGGCATTCAAGTTTCAAGCAACCTGTTGTTGTCAAAAAGTTTGCCTTCCTTGCGCTGTCGTCGTGAAATAGTTGGTGCGAGAGTTAACGCACCAAGGGTCCACCTTGGTGTAGTCTCTCACCCGAAGCTCCCTAGCAGATATTTAGTTGACGAAATGGAAACGAGAACCGGTTATCCTATTGCTAGACATGACACCAAATCATCTGATGATCCTCGGGTGATTGCCAAGCTTTATGCGATCATGGAGGCTGTTGCAGATAGAGTGGAGATGCATAAGAACATTGGAGAGCAGCGTGATAATTGGAATCGCCTCCTTTTGACTTCCATCAACGCCATGACCCTCAGTGGTGCCACCATGGCCGGGCTAGCCGCTTTAGCTGCGGAAGGGTCACCTTTGATGGCACTTAAGCTATCTTCCATTGTGCTTTATGTAGCAGCCACGGGTTTGTTGTTGGTTATGAACAAGATTCAACCATCCCAACTTGCAGAAGAACAAAGAAATGCTGCGAGATTGTTCAAGCAGCTTCGTGTTCAAATTGAAACAACATTAGCTCTTGGCAAACTAGATATAAATGATGTTAATGAAGCAATGGAGAAAGTTTTAGCTCTTGCTAAGGCATATCCACTTCCTTTACTGGGTTCTATGCTTGAAAAATTCCCTTCAAAAGTTGAACCAGCAAGGTGGTGGCCAAAACAAAGGTCAAAGCAAGGATTTGTTGGGAAAATAGAGGGAAACAATGGTTGGACCAGAACGCTAGAGGAAGAAATGAGGCAAGTTGTTAGAGTTTTGAAGCAGAAAGATTTGGCTGAGTATATAGATTTGGGGAGCAAAGCATTGAAACTTAATAAAATGTTGGCAATATCAGGTCCCTTGTTAACCATTTTAGGGGCTTTGGGATCTTCCTTCGTGGGCACTACTGATTGCTCATGGCCTGTGATGATGGGAGTCGTAGCAGGTGCAGTAGCTACCGCGGTGAACTCGTTGGAACATGGCGGCCAGGTCGGAATGGTGTTCGAGATGTATCGAGGTAATGCCGGATTCTTTAAGCTGATTGAAGAGAACATAATGTCAAATATCAATGAGAAAGATGTTGAGAGAAGAGAAAATGGAGAAATCCTTGAAATGAAGGTGGCTTTGCAGCTAGGGAGGAGCCTATCAGAACTTAAGCAACTTGCAGCAATTGCAGAATGCAGTGAAGAATTTGCAAGCAAACTATTTTGATTGATATATAAGCTTATAAATGATTCTTTATTTTTTTTGTACATCTTAGAAATGATTTCTTTTGTATGTATATATGTATATGTAACCATTCAAACATAATTTTAACAGTTACTTGATCAAATGAACACCTTTGTTGAGTATTCACTAAAAACTGGTTATTAGAACCTAGAACATGAAGTCATAGTTTGAATTCATATGAAGTAAGATGATTAAATTGATTTAAAAAGAAGGTGGAGTTTTATATTCATCCTGAGCTACCATGATGTAAGACATAAATTTTTTTATTTTGCAATAATCATTTATTTGTTACTTCAATTTTACTAAAAAATCATTTTAATTTTTTATTTAAATGTTCAATTCTTTTAGATTTTAAACTTTACAATTTACGTTATGTATTTTACATCAATAAATTTAATAAATATCCATTTCAAAAATAATTTAATAAATAATATAAATTTAAAAGTTAAAAGAGACAAAAAAAAAATAATAAAAAACTAAAATAACATCAACAACTAAATAATTCATTATATATATATATATATATAAACATCATGATGTTATATGGATAAAACGAAAAGGGAGGCTGATTTTGTGATTGGCCCCATATGGATGGATTTATGTAGATGAATTATTCTTTTATATATAATTTTATAAAGTATAGCATACACTAAGATGGAAAGGTTTGAAAATGTGATTTTTGTGTAAAGGGAAAATGTGATTATTAAAATTAGTATTTTTTAGCTACTTATAAGTTAGCATTAATTTGACTGTCAGCCAAGAGACTAGACAGATGATGTCACACAAATTATATTCACGTGCCATATACATGATATTGAAATAGTTGAAAAAAATATATTTATTAAAAATTAGATAAGAGTGGAGTTGAAAGTTTAAAATTTTTGTGTGTTTTTTTAACTCGTAATTTTTGATTAATTTATAAGAAGTTAAAAAAAATTTATAGTATATTGTTATTGTTGGTGTATGGAGATAAAAAATTTATGTGCGTGTATCAATATCACTTTCTTTAAGATTTTTATTCGTCTCACTTATAATTTGGTATGTAAGAGTTATTAGTAAATGAACCTTGAGGATATAATGAAACTGAAAGGTTGTCTACGTTTTGCACTAGTAGAAATAGTTCACTGAGCATTGAGCGGAGCATAGCAAGAATATCAATTTCTATAAATTTTTTTTACAGTTTTTCTTTATAGAACAATCTAAGAATATTAAAAGATGGAGGAGAATAAAAAGAAACTTTTGTTTCTCAACTTTTGATGTGTTTTTGGTGTACCAAATAAATGAATTTTAACTTCTATTTATAGGAGTTCTCATGTCTCTTAATAGAGACATAATTATCCAAATGAATAGTCACATCTTTTAGGAATAAAAATAATTATTCAATAGATATATATTTGAATAATTATGACTCCTTATTATTAATAAGTGATATAACTTTTGCTGACAATAGACATAAATTATCACTATAAATCATGACATCGCTTAATTAATAACCAAGTGACAACTTTTGGATCACTTGTAACTTTTCAATTATAATTATTAGAACATTATAAATATTTTAAAAATGTTCCAACAATTCACCCCTCCCCGCATTTTCAAAATATTTTAGATTTTGATAATCTTGAAAATCGATTGCATAAATGAAAGGGGTCTTAGGATTGAATTTTCATTTAGTGAAAATATGCTATAGTTAATCAAAGCTGCATGGTATTTCATTTGATTAACCGAACACATCTCGCACAACGATTTCAATACCAATCAATGCACGGTATCTAGAGACACTATTATGACCATGTGTTTGTAACCTCTTTTCATGTTGTTAAAGCCAAGCCCTTGAGCTCTTAGAAGCGACCACATTTCTACTCATAGGTAGATCTCATCGAGATTGTTCTCGTAATTATAAGAATCTAACATATTTATGTTATGGGTCTATTGAGAATGTAATACTTATCCCCCCATCATTACGGGTACCTAGCACTTTTCACCCTGTGATGGTATATTATATAATGTTTTATAGTGTTAGCAGTCACATACTGATGATGTACTTTATCTCATAAAACTTATGACTTAACGTTATACCAAGAGTTGAATCAAGTTTCCATCATGGGTGACTGAAATAGTATGGACTTGTACCTTATTCCTAAATTTCCAAATTTCCAACATAGCTATATTAATTTTCTATATCACATGGTGAAACTTTATATTTATTTGTGTCTTGAAAGTTCACAAGACCAACATCTCCACCATGTTATTCATTCTTTTGCAAAAGAATGCTATCAAGAATACCATTTGTATGATTATCAATTAACAATGATCACTTTATTGGTATTATCATGTATTTTTCACCAAGATGTTGCAAAGAGACCTCAAATCCCTTGGTGAAACTAGACAACATATTTCCTATTTTCTATAACCTCTTTTCATTGTCAATAGATGACCTTTAAAACTTATCACATATGCATATCCAAATAACATGATTTCTTAACAAAGCAAGGATATTTCATATATTTTAGTATATAGTCAGTCATATTAGAGGATCATCTACTGTCCAACTATTTGACTACAACATCACACATTTATACACCTTTTATCATGAATATTTTTAATCATTTTGTGACTATAATCAAAACCATATCCATTACTAAAATAGGTCAAATATCATTAATATTGGTATTTTCATATTAACGAGATCTTTGATTCACGACTTTTAAAGTGAATTTCAAAATTTTACTATATCTCAAAATTATAAGACTATGAGATTGTAGATCATATCCAAGCTATATATATATATATAAGTATCATGTGCACCATTAGAAACATGCATAATATGATCTCGCTTTCAAATATAGGATTATTATATCCACATTTCCACTAAAATATTTTGTGCTAGAACAGTGATTTTATGAGATCAACTAATGCTTTCCATTATTCTATGACTAGAAAAATTAATCATGCATATAGCGTATGACATATTTAATTTCTAGTTAAAACCACTTCTAGTTCAACCGTTATAAAATAGAGTAAAAAATGTGCAATCATATACAAAACACATTTAACTTATGATTATTATTAAAAAAAAACAACAACAGAGATTATTCATATTATTTATTCATCTACAAACTTTTATTTTTAGCAATGAATACACTTAAAAAATGTCTCATCAATAACATCCGAATTCTAGTTAATATAAGTTTTCTTACCCGGTGATGCACAAGTTTGGTTGTATGTATCAATTAAAATATTTTAAAAATATTTTATAATTTTGTATAAATTTGTTTGTCTTATTGATATTATAAATAAATTCAAATTATTTATTTCAAGTAAAATTCTAAAAAAAAATATTAGTACTAAAAATTAAAAAAACAAAGAAAATAATATCTTTTTTTAAGTAAAAAAATACATATATTTTCGAATAAAAGTTTTATGTAAAAAATACATATCGAAGCAATTGTACTGGCACACACAGTGCATCATCTGACAAACCGAAACAATTATACTGGCACACACAATACATCATCGGACAGGCCAAAGCAATTATACTGGGACACACGGTGCATCATCGGATAAACCGAAGTATAACCTATCCATTTACTAGGTAACCAATTTTTAATTCCATTATAAGTTCAATTTACATTCTACCAATCTCAATTTCATCATCAATTTAATATTTCAATACCATATATAACAATTCTCAACTCAATTTCATACCAATTTCATGTACCAGGTAAGTTATACAACTTTCTATTCTATTTGATTTAGTCCTTTATCTCGATGTACCATATCAATCATCTCAACTTAACTCATACAAGCATTATATACTTACGTCGTGACTAAATCATGCAATTTAACAAGAACAAGCAATAATTAAACTCAATTGAATCATAGAAATACAAACAGAAATTTCAAGCTATTCGTTGACGACTTTAGCTTTTCCTTTTCTTTTCGAGGAATCCGAGTCGATGTTAGCTACGTATTAACATAAACATAAAATATTATCAATATCCAACCAAATTAATAATTAATTTTCATTTTATACAAAATTTTCATTTTGTTTAATTTAGTCCTTAAAAACAAGACTAACATAACTTTCAAATTAAAACTCCAAATTTAATTTTGATTTCACTATAATCCATTAGGGACCTCCTATTTCTTATTTCTATAGCAAATTTTACATTTTATTCAATTTAGTCCCTAATGTACGAAACTATCAATTAAACTTTACAATTTAATCATTTTTTCACACCTAAGCTTAAAATCTATCAATTTAACACCTAAAACTTTCAATTCTCAACTATAACAAATTTCAAAACTTTAACAGTTTTACAAATTGATACATGGGCAACCTAGATTAAGCTCCCAAGATCTTAAAAATATAAAAATTATAAGAAAAAAGACTAAATTGAACTAACCAATTTGTTGGAATAAAAGCTTGAGAATCGGCCATACAGTTTCCCTTTAAATTTCTCTCAATTTCTGTGGGAAAGATGATGTTCTCTCTCCCCCACTGATTTCTAATATATATACATATAATTTTAGTTTTTTAACTTTTTAATATATAACTAATTAAAATTTTATAATATATTTTTATAACATCCATCTACCGTCCACTAGCATTTCTAGTGTGGTAAATTTTCCATTTTAGTCCATGGTTTAATCACTATATAAATCCCAACTCATTTCTTAATAAAGAATTTATAGCGATTGAACTTTACAATTTAGTTTCTAAACCTTAATTAATCACTATTTCGGAAAAATTACCTATCCAAAATTCAATAAATGTAACACCCCAAACCCAACCTAGAAGTTTAAACCAAATCTGGATGAGTTACACCAACGTATTAAAAACTGATTTCAGTAATTATCCAGAAAACATTCAAAACTTTACTTGATTCATGGCGGAAAAATCTTTTCGGAGTTTAACGTTGAAAAACAAAATTCGCTTTGTCGACTTGAGTGTTTTGCAGTTTCACATTAAAAATTATCAACTACTGACAAATTTAGCAAAAGTCAAGACGAGCTCAGAAATAGACTACAAACCTAAAAGATCAAAAGCATTTTTATATTATTGCAAAACAATATGAAATCTCACACACCATCCGGTCCTAAGTCAGAGACTTACCTGAACACACAAATATAAAACCAAAAGGTGAGTTATAAAGCCTACTGTATAACCAACATCAACTGCAATTAACAAAACATAGTATATAAATCAGAGTAACATAGAGAACTTAATAGCGAGTATAAGACTAGAATAGAATAGACCAGAGTATCACGGAGATTTCCATCATGCTAATATAACAAAACAACACAAACCTACCGGAACAGGACAGAGCAGAACATAACATAGTGGAACAGAGCAGAGCTAAACTAAACAGAACAGAATAGAGCAAAGCTATACAAAGGATGTATGTTTATGCAGATGCAGCATTTTTTTCAAAATAGATAAGAATACAGATTTATCAGAAAATATTCTATCCAACTGCGCTACACACCAAGATAGAGTTCCCCTATAACTTGTCCAACCAAATCACACCAACAGATATCTATGGACAGTGCCACCAGAATTTTGCAGTTAAAACTTCTAGATCAGATATACGTGGTCAAGCCACTATATTGCAGTCAAGCTGTCAGAATAGGTCTGTGGATAAACCATCAGATAATGCAGATCATTAAATTGCAAGAAACTTCCTCCTTTCACATCATCTCAAACCTCATGCAATGTGTCATGACATGCATATACAGAAGCATAGTGATAAGCATGTAAGTCATGCTATCGTACAATAACAGAGTCAGTAAGCATAGGAGCCCATGCGTTATAAAACAGATTGATCAAAACTTAACAAATAATATCAGATTTGCCATGAAGTCACATGCATGGTTGTAAATCAAAATCAGTGCCAATCAATTCAACATATTCGATGTCACATGTTCTTAGGCATACCGTTAAACTTAACAGAATACATATCGTACCTGGATAATTCGCATACATAAAAGATCAGCACATTCCGCTCTGACATATCTTACTTATTTAGGTTCGAACATAGCGGATATACGTACAGATTACAAGGTGGTCATCACCAGATCATCAGATATAATGTTATATAACCTAATTCAGATCGTAGGGACCCTACAATAGGCCTACATTTGTTTTGAACGACGCTTGTGGCCTAAAGAAAAAAATTCCAAATATTGGTCCACACGCTTGTGTGGTTTCACATGGTCTGGATAGCTAGCCCGTGTGCCTCCGCACGGTCTAGCACATGCCCGTGTGTCTTACACGGTCTAACACACGCCGGTGTGTTACACAGGCCTAATATGCAATCAGTGAGTTACACGGCCTGGACACACGCCGGTGTCATTGGCCCGTATGAACCCCGCATAACACATAACCACACACGACATGGACACACACCCGTGTGCCTCCAATTTTCAAGAACAGTGAGTTAAACGTCCTGCCACATGGCTTGGCACACAACTGTATAGCTCATACGGTTTACCACATAGCCTGGCACGCGGCCGTGTGGTGTCGACAGTCAGTTTTCCAATGACTAAACTTGAAATAAAGTTGGGTTATCGGTACCCACCTGACACGGATTTGATGTAGAAGCAACAAGGATGGATTCCTGTCCCTAAAATAACATTACAACAATAAATCAAACGACTTATTCGAAACAATCATTAAGATTAGCATCCAAACCCGACGAAATCTCAAAACGAAAACTAACGCTTACCCTCATACAAAATCAACAGTACAAACTTAGAACGTTGAAATAACATTACTCTTGAGAACTTCGCCTAACAAAGACTTACACAAATTAGAATCCATTCCAAATGAAAAGGATGTAACTTCGACCATCATCAAACTCAAGCAAATAAAACTTGACAAAGGACACTTACAGTTCGATTGAAGATTAATCGCACAAAGGAACTTGGCGTAACGAATACAAAAGGATTCAACGACAGAATAACGAAGTAGAAGAAAAGAAAAATTATAATTGAACAGAAGAGGAGAAAAAAATAAAAGAAAGAAAAATAGAAGGAGAAGAGGACGTTCTGTGAATATGAGAATCAATCAAATCATCAATTGAGACCAGAACACCTAACCACTAAACCAGATCAATTTACTTGTTAAAATTTCCAAGATTTTAACTCATAAATCGAGAGATGGCCACTCTTGATTTCACAAGTCAATTTCTTCTAACCCAGTTTTTAGGATGTTACAATTCATGCATAATATAACTCCGTAAATATTTTTATCGGTATTTAGAAATGGAGTCTCAAAACCATATTTTTCGACATCACTGACTTTCGGGTCATTACATTTGCTTTGTTTTTTGTGAGTTAAATTGTCATTTCGATAGAAATTTTGATTGAGGTCATAACTTTCAATCAAAAATTTTTTTCTTTACATGATTTTAGGTTTTTGTTCTAGCTATTAGGATTATAGAATGATTGACAATTTGGTGAATTAACTTGCAACATTCTTTTAATAGTTGACTTAATTATTTGGTTAATGTGTTCATATTTTATAGTAATGACAACATATAAAACTTTCTTTTAGGTAATCTTACATTCTATTAACCAAACATATGAATCTTACATTCCAATCAAATGAAACAAACAAGTTAATCTCACATTCCACCCGTAATTACATTCTCCTAAATCTTATTAGGAAACAAAATCTAAGATTCGACGAACCAAACATCCCTTCAAAGTAGTCCGCATGTAACAAAGCGCCTCTTGCAAGCTTATGGGCAGCCTTGTTAGCGTCTCTAATATTAATCTAAACTTTGAAAGCCTAAATAGTCCTAATTACAAGAAATTGAGTTTTAAGTATTTAGTTGAAATTGATTTTAGGTCTGATCTCTGGACAAACCATATTCCTTACTTTTTATCTCAAAAAAGAAAACAAGAAGCAGCCTAAAAGGTGTTGATTATGGTTGTTTAAATTGGATTGGACCAATCGATATACTAGTTCAAATAAAATGATTGAATTGGTTGAATTGTGAACCGTTTTGAACCGCGATTGAATTGGCATTGAACTGAAAACCAATTGAACCGATTTCTTTTTATTTTTGGGCCAAAATTCTTAGCCCAAATCGAGAAAAAAAGCTCAACCCTAAACCCAATAACCAACCAACTCAAACCTAGTTCATAAAAGCTTTTTTTAAATATTCTTTCTTATTTTTTTCCAAATTTTTATTTCTAGATTTCCCTATTTTTCAAAATTTTTTTAATTCTTGATCAATCAGACTGGTTGGACTGGTCAATAAAAAATCGATGATATGATCCATCCGATTATCAGTATAATTTTAAAAATACGTCTTACATGAATATTCAAAAGAAGAAATATCTCAAATAAACAAAAAGGTAAGGGGGCTTTTAGAAATTTAACCCAAAAAAGAACTTAAAGATCAAAAATAAAATTGCGTACGAGAATCGCGCTCCTTCATCTTCTTCATTAATGGAAAACTAATCTGTTTTTGTGCTTTTCGGTGTTGGGTTCGTTGTTACTGAAAGAGTTTGCATTACTCTTTTTGGGGTTCCAGAAAAGGAATAACGTTTAAAGATGCTACAGTTGTTGTTCACGGTGATATTCGCAGAGATGGCGGTGATCATCGTACTATGCTTCAAGACACCGTTAAGGAAGCTGGTGTTAATGGTTCTGGATCGGGCCAAGAGGGGACGAGGTCCGGTCATAGTGAAGACGGTGGGCGGAACAGTATCCGTTGTGATGTTGTCGTACATATTCAGCATGATGATGCTCAAGAAACGCTGGATCGTTGATGGAAACGCTTCTCTAACGGACGAGATTCTCATGGCCAAAAACCTCCTCGAAACTACTCTCATGGGTAATTAATTAATTAATTCTTCCTCCATAGTTCTTCTAAAATCTAATCCTAATTTTTTTCACTTTTATCCGGGATCTTGATTCCTTCTACCATACTGTATGCAATTATTATGATTGTTTATATCTTATTTTCTTTTCTAGAATGCTTTTATTGTTTGACCTAATTGTCAAAATAAATTGGTTTGACTCAATTGCTTCTTTATGCAATTAGGGTGGCGAAGGCAGGACTTGATTCAGGTTCCAAATTCTAATAATATCAATACCCTTTTACTTTTTATTCAATTCCCTGAAATGTATACATTATTTATCTTCAAAAATGGAGGGAAAACAGGACAATGGTACCTGTTTTTTAGCCTTATATATAACATATAGCACTTGGACCCTTCATTTTTCTTAAACACTATGTTGAACACATAGATCTGAGGATATGATCTGTAAAGGTGTGGAAAATCTTAGAAAAATCTAACCATGCCCGTGTCGTATACTTACTCATAGCTGACGCTCACACCTGAATCATGTATTCTATAATTCTCCTCTTGCAGTGTAAACTTTCGTTTGTTTTCTTGATATTATGGTTTTTTACATCTCATATTAATTTCCAAAAGTTGTTGTATGCTTCATTATTCAGCTAGAAGTTCACTGGGGATGTCTCTCACTTCCTTTTTGGTCTGATAAGAAACTGTGTTTTTAATGGTGGGTAACTTTTTTTACAGGGGGATTGCTATTCCTATCTCTAATTATAGACAAATTACACCATTATATTAAAGAACTCCGTATAAGAAGGAAGACCATGGAGACTGCCAAGAAACAAGGTCAGGGATTTGAAGATGCAGGTGGGTCAGACAAAGTTACGGCCTTGGAGGAAGAAATAGCCACTCTGAGGGCAAGGATTAAGCAGCTTGAATCTGACTAGAGCTTGTCACATTCAGGTGGTAAGAAGAACGAATACCTAAGGAATTTGAGCACCTCTTGCGAATTGTTTTTGCTGCTTCATTAGCGTTTTTCCAATAAAGTTCTTCAGGAGTTCTGTAATGGATTTGACGTTTGCAGTTTAGTTCTTGAATTTTGTCAAACGGAGAAAGATCCAAAGAAAAAAAAAATACACACATTCATATATATATTTGAGAAATTAGCCTCTCTTTGTCATTTCAGCTTCATGTTTTTATTATTGAGAATCTATCTGTTCAATGAATCAATGGATGAGTTTTGATCTTTGATATATTTTAGAACATTGTAATAGTTTGAATGCTAGAATAAGAACTTTATATTACCCAAGAATATGGATTTTTGAACCAACAAAATGCTTGGTAATTTGAGTTATAAGTATGCCCAAGAAAACCATCAAACTATTCTCATTAACGTGCATCTATATCTATATATTAAGCATGTGGTTGAGTTGTTTTCTTGGGTTATTATACCTAGTAATTGTATTATGTAGAGGGTATTTTTGCCTTTTTATATAGAAAAATATATGATACGATTTGAACATAAATTTTTATATACATCACCATTCAACCAAAACCTCACACAGGTGTGTCATAATTTAACATTTATAATTTGATTATTAAAACCCAAGAGTTATCCAAATACATCTTAGAAATAGTTTAGCATTACGTCCCATATCAAACATATACCCATATTAGGCACTTATTTCGTTGTGGCTCCAGCATTTGATTTCTTGTTTTTGCAAAAAGCCAGTATGGGATCATCAGTTCCACCCAACAGCCGGTCAATGTTAGCAGCAGTGAGCATCATTAAGCCAAGAAAGACCAGAACTGACACTACTGACAACAAAAGCATTAACAGAGTTGCAACATGACATTTCACCTCTCGTGAGTATTCAACAGCTGCCATGGCAAGGAAGGTTAACGGGAAAGAGTATGCCCACCATGCCACATTGAATTTCCTCATGGATTTCTTGAATAGGAATGGCCTGCAAGCCTGTAAAAACCAACCATAGCAAAGATCGATGTCACTGTCTGGTTTGACTGCTATATATATAATATATATATACAAGAAACAGGCATGTTTAACGTTGTTTGCTGTAAATTTACCAGAGACACGAAGAGGAAGAGAGAGAAGAAAAAGAGCATCTTCGATGTGGTATCGAAAGTTCCGGTAATGGAGTTCCAAGCTAAACTACCCATGCTGGGAGCAGCGAAGAACAAGAAGAACGTTGGTCGTAAAATCGTAGGGAGAGAATTTTGACCCGATAAGCGTTGATAGAGTGTAACAAAGAGTACTAAATAGTGAACCATACCAAGTGACCACATACAAACTGCACTCTCTTTCCAGCCCATCTGTGCTGCAGCTCGAGCGGCTACCAAGTTCCCAATCACCGATATCAGGCTAGTCGGGTTTGCCATTACCGATAGAAACCGTTTCTCCGTTGTGAACCATTGTCCGTATATTTTAATATCAAGCATTGCCAAGGGAACAATAAAGGTCCAACAGAGAATCATATGAAGAAGGCTGGAATTCTGAAGGAGAATCGGTGCAGATTGAAGCAAGGCAAGCCATGAAATCCAAGGAGCATACAGATAGTTAACTCCGATATGGTGTGAGAACTCGGCCTTAACCAAATCGAACTGAAAGTAACATCGGAGAGCATAAACCAAAGTCAGTGAAATCTGTGTTAAAGCAGCCAGACACCATAGCAGCAAACAAGCCGTAGATGGGAGCTTGCTGAAAACATGCAGAACATCTCGAGAAACACCATTTGGTTGAGTCAGAATCTTCCACAACAAAGCTTGACACCCAAGGGAAAGGCTTATCCTAAAATACCCAGCATGGATCTTCGTTAATATATTGGAACATGATGGAGATAGCGCCTCACCGCTGTTGTTCTTCTCTGGGTGGTCAGTACTGCTAATAGAAGCTTCTACTATGAGCTGAGTTGGTGGTTTGCATTCTATTTCTTCCATCATTAGGTTAAGAATTATAGATTAAAACTTTGGGTTTGTGTTTGGGTTTGGCCTTTACGATAAGGCTGCTTGCATCTATATATATAGATGATTGAAACAATCAATAGAAAACTGCACCAACTGATTCTTTGAAAAGGGTTCGTGGGAGAAAGGTGTGGACTTATCACCAAGAATAGAGTAATAGAACCTTCTTTTTGACGTGACAAAAACCTAATTACTCAAAAACAAAGAACTACTCAAGATGGAAACATATATTGCGTCTTCCGTGGCCAACATATATATTTGGTATATTTCAGAAAGAAAAAAAACAAGAAAGGGTGATGAAATGGGTGGGACTTTCATGCACCTAGCCAAGAACCTGGCTTTAATCAAGGCTCGAATTATTATTTAATAATTAAATTTATTTAATGTTAAATGGAGAGTAATTCGTGCCCTTGGATAAAAAGCAAGAAAAAAAAAGCTTGGGTAAGAAATAATTTTTATAAAATTGAATTGCCTCCTGACCCGAACCGTGGTTAGGCTTAGTGGGAATGATGTCACATTTATCTTTTGAGGGGTTGATTAAAGAAGTTGATGACAAAATGTAAACTATATGAACCACGCAAAAGAATTTTAGGATACGTGAGGTATAAATTTTTTCAGTTTTTATTGGGTTGAAATAGACCCCTATCTTTTGCTTTTGGATTTGTAGGATGCAGGGAAAACATCAAATGCCATATTTAAGAACTGACCTGGGAATAGTATTCGCATTGTCTTAGCCTAATTTGTAGTAAATGCAATATCTTTGAATAGATGCTGAAGTTAATGCATGTGTAGTTGGAGATGAGTCATACGTGAATGGGTTAATATTACTTAATTAAGCTCAAGGAATAGGAAATGGAGAATATATACATATATATATACATATACATATACATATATATACACGTAAATGATATATATATGTATGTATATATATCCATGGTTGGTGTTTGCTCATGAAATTCCGCAAGAAAAGGAATGGGGAAAAAGCAATGGTGTTGAGGGACTGGCAATTTGGCATCCGACACGCCTAGGCGGCGGACAAGATAAAAGAAGATACCTTATAATATGTATATAATATAATATAATATTATATGTATATATAATGATCATCAAGTTTTTTGGTTGAGGCATCCACTTTCAGTAGGCGTGAGTAGGTCGTTCTCTTTTTCGGATTTAATCTGTAATAAAGATCAATAATCCTTGGCTATAAATTCTATTATGTGATCTTTCAGGGATTGAGAGGCCGTATATTAACAGCCAAATTAGGTTGCTTTAATTGGATATTTACGGGAAGATGGTGATCATGAGAGCTTCCATGGCTTTCCATATGATAGGAGATATATATAATATTTCATGGAGATTTATTATTTGTGTTGCAAGTGTTGATTTGCAGACTTAGTTCTTGTGTTCTTGATGCCTCAACAGTGAACAGTTAGTAGTGATGATGGAACTTAGTATGCCAATATTTTTTTTACTATTTATTAAGTAGATATTACTCTCAAATTAGTTCCCACCAAAATTACATAAATATAATTATATAATTAAAATAAGTTATATTATTTGAGGGTATTTTAGTCTGTTGATTTTCACAAAAACCAATGAAAATATGCCTATGGTCAGATTTAAACCCACACCAAACAGATTAATAAAATTTTAAATTTGCCACTTAACTAAATTTTTATTTTAATATATTTTTATACATTTTTATTTTAATATTCACAATTTATTATCTCCACCAGTTGTATATATTAATAATTAATAATGTTGTTAATTGAGTTAGTGTCACAAGTCAACTCGACATTAACTCATAATTGATGATAACATCATGATAAATAATTGCAGTGCATTTAGAATTGCTAATATGATGTATTTATGTTGTTAAGTTCATATATTATTATGATCAATTAGTTTCAAACAATACATTTCATTTTTTATTGTATGTTATTTTTAAACACATATCTGTATTTTAAATTCATGGTTTCCACATGTATGCACATGTGATAGGATTTCTAGTATTAATAATATATTTAATTGAGTTGGTGTCATCAGTTAAACTATTTTTCATTTTAATTTCAAACATATTGCATATGTGTTGATATTATTATTAGTGTCAAACCGTATGTTTCATTATTTATTTTATATTATTTTTAAACATACATTTTTATTCAAAATTTGTGATTTCCTCACGCATACATGATAGGATTTTTAGTATTAACAGTGTATTTAATAGAGTTGGTGTTACAAGTTAAACTATTTTTCATTATATTGCGTGGTGTTATTATTATTAGTTTCAATCCTTACATTTCATTTTTTTGTATGTTATTTTTAGACACAAATTTTTATTCAAAATTTATGGTTTCCACACACAGACGCTGTGATAGGATTTCTAGTTTTAATAATATTATTAATTGACTTGGTGCCATAAGTAAGCTCGACATTAACTCACAATTGATGAAAATACCATTGTAAATAATTATAGTGCATTTAGTATTGTTAATATGATTTATTTATGTTGTTAATTTCATGTTAGTCTCAAACCATACTGTTAAGTATGACTCCTATTTTCAGTCAAATTTGAGAAATAATCTTCTAGTTAAACTCTGTTATTTGTTTCAATCAAACACTGATTAGTTTAGATTATTTTATTATTATTTGACATATGAATTTAGCCTATAAATAGGCTCTTTTACAACCTTAGAAAAAACACCCATTAGAGATTAGAACTCATAACACATTTAGAGAATTTAGTGTTTATGTTTTGAGGGTTCTTTATTTTCGGGTTTTTGGGGTTTAATTTTATCTCCATCTTTTGTACTTTTCGTTTTTTTTGCCATTATAGTAAAATTATCTTTGCCCGTGGTTTTTTATCCTCTTTGGAGGGGTTTTTCCACGTTAAATTTGTGTGTTCAATTTCTCAATTTATTCCGCTATTTTTGTTACTTGTTGCTTAATCGGGTTGATTCCTGACAAGTGGTATCAGAACTAGTTTAATTTTCATAGATCAGCCCTTTCAGATATGACAACAACAAGGTTTGAAATTGAGAAGTTCGAAGGTAAGGCAAATTTCAATCTGTGGCAAGTTCGGATGATGACAATTCTAGTTCAATCCGGTTTGAAAAAGGTTGTTACCGGGAAAAAGCCTGAGAATCTAAATAAAACAGTATGGGAAGAGCTTGATGAAAAGGTCTTGTTTGCAATCCAGTTGTGCCTCGTGAATACAATATTGCAGGAGGTATTGATGGAGAAGACCTCATCCGCCTTACGAAAAATGTTAGAAACTCTTTATGCGACTAAGTCTTTGGCTAATCGTTTAGTGTTGAAACAACGTCTATTTACGTTTCGCATGAACAAATGTGAGCTTTTTAGAGATCACATCGGTCAGTTCATTACTCTTTTAAATGATTTAAAGAACTTTGATGTTCATATTGATGATGAAGATCAAGCTATGCTATTATTGTGTTCTTTAGCCCCTTCATACAAGTCTTTCAGGGAGACCCTGATTTATGGCAGAGACAAACTCTCGCTCGAAGATGTGAAGAGTCATTTGTTGAGTAGAGACAAACTCAACAATGAGCTTCATTTGGATAGCAAGCCAGATATGCAAGCTTCCGTTTTGATGGCATCAAAGAAACGAGACAAAATGTGTCGCTATTGTAAAAAGTTAGGTCACGTCAACGTAGATTGTTATAAATTGCGAAATAAAAGAGCTACTGAGAGTAACGAGGAAGATGTAGCTGGCGTTAATTTGATTGATGAAAGCGGTGATGATTTCTTGTTAGTGTCAATGAGCGATAACTCCAGGTTCACGTCCGAGTGGATCCTAGATTCGGGATGTTCTTTCCACATGTATCCTAATAGAGAATGGTTCTCCACATACAGTTCGGTTGAAGGTGGAGTTGTGCGCATGGGAAATGATTCATCTAGTAAGGTAATTGGTATTGGTACTGTTAAAATTAATATACACGATGGGACGATTAGGACACTCTCAGATGTCAGGTATGTACCTAATTTATGAAATAATCTCATCTCCTTGAGTATTTTAGACTTGAAAGGATGCAGAATCAACATCGAGTCAAGCGGCATTAAAGTATCTCGTGGAGCTCTCGTTTTGTTAAAAGGTAAAAGAACTGGCAGTCTTTATATTCTGGAAGGTTCTACAGTGACCGGTGAAATCGGACGTCCCTCGTCCATTACAGAGTCGAAGTCAACTCGTTTGGAGCTGAGGAAGCTTGGTCATTGGAGGGAAAATTGTATGACCATTTCGTTGAAGAGAGATTCTTTTTTGGATGCAGGTTTTGAAAAGTTAAGGCACTGTGTTCGTAAAAATTAGACCCGGGTTAGTTTTGATTTGGCAGTGTACAAGTCAAAGGCTAGAGTCTTCCAGTTTCTAAGCAAAGATTCGACTCAGTTAATTCCCTGCATAGTTCAAGATAGGCTCGTGGCGCGGGCTTTGGCAAAGATGGCGTTGAAGAAATATGAGTCAAGGTGGAGATTTGTTAAGTATGACTCTTATTTTTAGTCAAATTTGAGAAATAATCTTCTAGTTAAACTCTGTTTATTTGTTTCAATCAAACACTGATTAGTTTAGATTATTTTATTATTATTTGACATATGAATTTAGCCTATAAATAGGCTCTTTTACAACCTTAGAAAAAACACCCGTTAGAGATTAGAACTCATAACACATTTAGAGAATTTTGTGTTTACGTTTTGAGGGTTCTTTATTTTTGAGTTTTTGGGGTTTAGTTTTATCTCCATCTTTTGTACTCTTCATTTTTTTCCATTATAGTAAAATTATCTTTTCCCGTGGTTTTTTATCCTCTTTGGAGGGGTTTTTCCACGTTAAATCTGTGTGTTCAATTTCTCAATTTATTCCGCTATTTTTGTTACTTGTTGCTTAATCGGGTCGATCCCTAACACATACGTTTCATAGTTTATTGTATGTTAGTTTTAAACACAAATCTGTGTTTTAAATCCATGGTTTTTACATGCATACCCGTGTGATAGGATTTTTAGTATTGATAATGTATTTGATTGAGTTGATGTCAAAAGTTAAACTATTTTTCATTTTAATTTCATGCATATTGCACATGTGGTGCTGTTATTATTATTACCAGTTTCAAACCTTACGTCTCATTATTTATTTTATGTTATTTTTAAACATACATTTTTATTCAAAATTTATGGCTTCAACACGAATAGGTGTGTGATAGGATTTTTAGTATTAATAATGTATTTGATTGAGTTGGTGTCACAAGTTAAACTATTTTTCATTTTAATTTTGCACGTATTGCATATGTGTTGTTATTATTATTAGTTTCAAACCTTACGTTTCATTATTTATTATATGTTATTTTAAACACATATTTTTATTCAAAATTTGTAGTTTCCACACACATACATGTGTGATAGAATTCCTAGTATTAATTATGTTGTTAATTGAGTTGGTGTCACAAGTCAACTCGACATTAACTCACAATTGATGTTAAAGTCGAGATAAATAATTATAGTGCATTTAGTATTGTTAATATGATGTATTTATTTTGTTAATGTCACGTGTTATTATGATTAATTAGTTTCAAACCATAAATTTCATTGTTTATTATTTGTTATTTTTAAACACATATCTGTATTTTAAATCTTTGATTGTCACACTTATACGTGTGTGATAAGATTTCTAGTATATGTATATGTTAATGCATTATGTTGAAAATATGAAACTAACCTTTAAATACTAGGGAAGTGCCGACTTCTCTAGCACCAAAGCTATTTAATGATAATTTCCATATTTGAGTATTGATAATTTATTAAACTATTTGAATGGGTCGTGCTTATTATTTGGAGTATATTTAGCCCATAAAAAAAGGTCGTTTTACTTGGGAGACTCATATTGAAGATTGGATCGAACTAAAACACCCAAGTCAATCCATTGCAACATAGGCATTGGATTGGATTGAAACTCTATAATATTAGTTGCCAAGAGTCCATGATTGGTTTATTCTCTATTTTATATTGTAACCAGTTTACTGTATTATTGTTTTAATGAGATTGTTATAGATATTCAATGTTAGCAAGTCTTGAACATAAATCTATTTAAAGGATAGACTTGTATAGGTTATTATACCGAGAGTTTTTAGCACTTATTTTGTTTAAGGTAAGGAACGTTTCTTTAAGTGCAATTTGTTAGTAAAACCATTTGTGTTAATGTTTTACTTGTTAAGTTCACAGGGGTGAAGTTAGTGGTGAGTGTATCTGTCTTCAAGGTTTGAAAGTGAGGAGAATCATCATGAAGTGTGAGAGAGGTTAGGATCACCTGTTGTAATTGTTGAAGATAGTGTATATTTCTCACTGTGTTAGACTCCACAGATGTAGGGAAATCAAATTGTGTAAATAATTTTCGTGTCTTCTTTGTGTTTTTGGTTTCAAGTTTTGGTCACAAAGACGTGCCCACGTCTCTGTCACTTCTTACAAGCACTTAGATTATTTTGTAAGCAACAATTTAATAATTTCAATTGGTATTAGAGTTTTCTATTTAACATAACTAGTGGAGGTCCTAAAGGTTTCTAGAATCAAGTTATTGAAGGCTTTTTACATCTTGACCTCTTATGGTCGAAGTTGAAAACTAAGCTTATTAGAAAGCACATATGAATGAATAAATTAAGCCTATTGATGAAAATGCATGGCATGATGTGTTGACAAGTTGGGAACCCCTTAAGATGGACACTGAAAGTGGGAGAGTAGTTAAGCCTGAAATTTAGTGGACCATTGAGGAAGAATAATTTATATGCTAGATTTTATGGAGTTGATCTTCAAGAATTCAAAAGAATTGCCAAATGCACTATGAAAAAATTAGTCTGGGATATATTGGAGACTGCTTATGAAGGCACTACAACTGTCAAACAGTTAAATAGGCAAATGTTAACATATAGATTTGAATGTCTTAGAATGCAAGAATCAGAAATAATTGGTGAATTCTATGCTAAGTTTTGCGATCTTTCAAATCAAGCATTCATATTAGGAGAAGAGTACTCTAATAAAAAGCTTGTTAGAAAAGTTCTAAGATCTTTTCTTGAGTGGTTCTCGACAAAGGTTATTGTTATTGAAGAGGCCAAGGGTCTGGAAAGGCTAGCCATTAATGAACTTATTAGCTTATTATAAACTTTAGAGATGAATCTTGAGGATGCAAAGCGAGGTAGGAATAAAGAAGATAAGAACCTAGCTTTTCAAGCCACTGAGGCAGTGCCTACTTCCTTAAATGTATCTATTGAAGATCTTTAAGAGCGAATTGCCCTACTAACTTAGAACTTCAATAAGGCCTTTAAGAAACAAGCTAGAAAGTTAAAAAAATTTTAAGGTAGTTCAAATGCTCCAAAAAAACAAAACCAAGGGAATTTTCATAAAGAAAGAGCTAGAGAAGGATATAAAGAATAGAGTAAAGTGCTATGAGTGTCAGGGGTATGACTACATTCAATCTGAGTATGCTAACACCTTGAAGAAAAAGAAGTTATTATACGTTACATGGAATGATGATGACTCATCTAGTGGGTTTGATTCTAAAGAGGATCATCAAAACTTTATTGCCCTCACTGCCAATGTAAAAGATGATTTTAAAAAGGAACTTGATACGGGGTGTGATGAGGATTTTCTAAAGACTTACAAAGACATGTTGGGAAAATAGAGCATGGTGTGCGAGGCCAACACACAATTGTTTCAAGAAATCAAGCTATTGAAAGATGAGAATGCCAAGCTAATCAAATAGGTTATAGGCTAATCAAGTAGGAACTAGTTGAAACTAAATTGATGCTTGAAAAGTTTACAAGCAGCAACAATAAGCTTAATGAGATGTTAGGAGCTGGTAAAAGAGATAAAGGCAGAGGGGGCTTTGTATTTGTAGATCAAGGGAAAGTTGTATAGGAACAAGTTATTGTGTCCATTAAGTCTTTAAAAGAAACAAAAGAAAGTTCAAAGATTATAATTGTCAAGCTTATAAAAATATTAGGCATCCTCATATGGTAAGTTTCCATTATTGTGGTGCTCCGAGTCACATACGGTCATGTTGTTTCAAAATGCTTCATGATCTGATATGGAAGAATTTAGTGCCTAGGGTACTGCCCACTTTCCATGGCACTGCAACTAGAAAAGTGTAGAAACAAAATTGGGTAAAGAAAGAAGTCAAATGTTCGCTAGTTGCTTATCGATATTTAAAGTATACTATAGATGGGATTTGGTATTTTGATAATGGTTGTTCTCAAAAAATCTAATGAGTATTAGCCAACTTTGTGACCAAGGTATGTTGGTTAAATTTACTAAAAACAAACGCATTATCATGAATAAAATTGATGAAGTGATCATGGAAGGAGGTCGAACCTTTGATAATTGTTATAAAACCATGACTAAAATAGGCTACAATAGTGCTGGAACATCACATTTAGAGCTATGGCATGAAACGCTTGGTCACATCCATTTTGAGGGATTACAAAAGCTGGTTAGATATGAGGCAGTTTAAGGCATTTCCAAACTTACAGGAACAATTTGTTGGAAAAAATCTAGCTCGAAAAAGGGTTTTCTTACACAATGGAAAAATACAAATTTGAAAATCGAGCTGATTTGTGATATTATTAGTAATAAACTTTTTCCCGAAATCACACCTGTGTTTTGGACTAGATGGATCCTAGACATTCTTGGCTTTCAACTGAATGACCTTTGCTGCTATTCTCATACCAGGAACTGCTTTGAATATAGGCTCGAATACTTTAGAATCAAACACAGATCCAAAATTTATTTTCTTTACTTTCAGTGGGAAAGTAAAACTATCTCTCTTATAAAAATTGGTATTAATTATTATTGCCGAAAAATATAATTTATACTTAAAAATAAATTCTCACTATTTTTGGGCAAAATAACAATATCTCAAAGTTGTGTAACTTATTGTGTTTTTATAGGGAAAGGAAGTGAAACCATAATTGAATTAGTAGAATGCATTTAATGCCTATTTAATAGAAAAATAATCCCCTAGTTGAAATAGAAGAGAGAGGGGCGACAACCCTATTTAAAACACTAGGGTTTTTCGTCCCTTTGTATTCAATATGAGGGGCTTTGAGTCTTTCCTATATTGGGTCTAATTATAAGTGCTTTTTGGAATTTTAACCCAACACTTTATAATTCAATCCAACCCAATATATGATTTTCTATTTCCCAAAATAACTATTATAAATTAATTTAAATGAATTAATTTTCCAATTAAATAATTTTCTCAGTCCGATTCTGATTCCGTTAAAATCATGACAACTTTACCTTAAAAGAATCTATGAGAAAAATATATTTAATATTTCTACATTCAATGGATTCAAAATGACCAATTAATTTAATTTCATTTTCGAACTTTAAATATTTAATTAGTTATTAATAAATTGAAAAATCATAAATTAATTCTCAGGTCATTCCTATACTTAGTGAGAAAACCTGATTCATTTCTATCCATTTATGTTTAGTTGATTTAACATGCAATTCATTTCTGGTTTCAACAAGCTAACGAAGGGACCGATTGGACATATGTGATTAGGGCTCAAATGATTTAAAATTAAGTTCTAGCTTTTCGCATATTAGTTATAAACTCATTTAGTCATGAAGTTATTCCACTATGGTACCGTGATTGAGCTCTTCCTAATTACAACCATTAAGAAAGCTACTCGATTAGTTCTAGTCCAATGACCTTGTCATAAGTGTGTTACCCTCATAGGATATCCTTAATCTCTTTGGGATAAATATGTTCTCTCAATATGATCTTATTTTATCTCATGGTAACTATTGCATCTTCCTTCATGAAAAGTCAATTACTACTATATAGTAATTAAGTCGTTTATCACAAAGACAAACGACCCATGACCACGTTTACTTTTCATCTATCATGTAATGCCAATGAGAGGATATCATTTACCCATGTCTTGGGCTATGAATTCCATTATTTTGAATGATGCTACATATTGCAGAAGTCGCGTACCCAACGTACTGGCTTTAGGTTCCTTATCTATTTTAACTTAGGCTTTTACTTACACCAAAGTATATGAGTCACACATAGATAGTCCATCATCCACTTAGGATTGAGGTATGCCACACTATGAGCATCACAAATGAATAAATCCATAAACGAATTTAAGATCTATTCTGCTTGGGTCTAATTCGATGTACTATTAGTCCACTTGTCTAAAAGTCATCCATTGATGCCCAAGACAAAGTATCCCCCCAATTGGACTTGATATACGACATATTAGTCTTTCAATAATTTTTCTCATTTTCGATTAGACTAAGGACATTTTTAAGTTTGTTTACTAATATAAGTTGTTTTTCTTACGACCCTACCACGTAATACCATTTAGTATTAGTTAAACACTAGACAACTAGTGAGCTAATATTTTCTTTTATGTTTCTTTACACGTAAAAATTACATGATGACATCATACAAAGGATATTAATGTAATTCATGAATAATTTTCTTAACAAATTTGTTAAAAATATTACAAGTGTACAAAATGAATATAATAGAATTAGGGCACTAGATCCAACAACATTCTTAAAGTTTACAGTAGCTGTGTGAAGGGTAAACAACATCGTGAAAAACATTAGAAATTAACCCACATTCATAGCAAAGCCTCACTTGTACTTTTTCACATTGATCTATTTGGTTCTGTTTAAATAGGAATCCTTGAAGGAAAAAGATATGCCATTGTGTGTGTTGATGACTACTTTAGTTTCACATGGGTAAGGTTCCTTAGAGAAAAAGCTGAGGCATTTGATGAATTTAAATCATTGTGTAAGGGGCTCATGAATTTAAAAGGAAAAATCATTGGGTTAATAAGGATAATACGCAGTGATCATGGACGAGAGTTTGAAAATGAAGAGTTTAGGCAATTTTATGATGAAGAAGGGAGTTTTTAGGTTCCAAAAATCCTTAGCAAAATGTAGTAGAACACAATAAAAAAATGTACAGGAAATGGCAAGAGTGATGTTCAACAGTAAAAACATTTCACATCGAGGCTGAGGCTGTTAACACAACCAAATATGTAATAAACAGGGTTATGATCAAGCCTAGACTCGAATAACTCTATATGAATTGTGGAAAAGAAATAAGCCTATAATGTAGAACTTTCATGTCATTAGAAGTACGTATTACATCTTGAAATATAGCGAACACCAAGATAAGTTTGATTTTAAATCTTATGAAAGCATCTTCATTGAGTATGTAGTGATCAATAAGGCCTATAGGGTGTTCAACAAGCGAACTAAAAATGTTATGGAGTTAATAAATATGGTGGTAGATGATGCTGGAGTTCATGAAATCCATGGCGATTATGATAAGAACACAACTTCCAATCTAGTGCCTGAGGCAATACCCATTCCCCTTGGCACTACCAAGATTAGTGAAAACATAGAAGTGGAAAATCAAGAAAGTGGTGTCAGTGATGAAACCAATGAGCAGTCCAATGATGATGAACCCATATGACTTCGATAGGGTAAGGTAAGGTTTCATGGATAGGCAATATCTATTTCGGGTTAATTCCAACCTATATGAGTTCCTAAGATTGTCAAGCCTAGGGTTTAAATTCTCTCTTCCCCAACCACTGATCTACTAAGTGATGCTTGGTAGGCAATACCGATTTTGGGTTCATACCTACCAAGATGACTTCCTAAGGTCGTCAATCCTAGGCTTTAATTACAGTCAACTAGATTCAACTAATCCTAATTGAACTCTACCTGTTAATTAATTAATTAGATTAAACAATTGAAACATGCGAAATATGTATAAAGCATGAATTGATTCTAATCTTTACACAAATATTCAATTAACAATGTTAAAAAAAAGAAGTAAAGAATAGAATAAGGAAAAGAGATGCTCATGAATTTATCGATGAAAGCGTGAATTTGAAACAATCTCCACTCATGAGAGTTTCACTTTGGAATAGGATCTTTCGATTACAAGAACATAAAATAAACTAAGTAAAAACTAAGAACAAAATAAAAACCAAAGAATGATTTCTATCTCCTTAAAAATTACCTGTTTAATTTGGTTACAATGGCCTTTATATAGGCTAAACTTGGTATATTAAAGTGCCTAAACTTTCCTTGAAGTTCTTAGAGTTTGATTAGGAAAAATACTACTAATTTCCTTAAAAAACGTAGTTGTTACATGTAAGGTCTCTTTGGGTAGTGTAGAAGTGGTGTTGCAACACAGGCCTACTATGTTGCAACATTAGATCCAATGTCATGACCTTTAAGAGCGATGTCACGAAACTAAAGGCAATTTCACTCCAGGACTTGTTTTTGCTTCTACCTTTGATGTTGTGACATCAATGTCTTGGTGTTGCGACATAAGCATCAGTTTCAGCCCGAATATGTATCTTTAGCTCCCGATTTGTCGTACAAGACCATGTAACCTTATTTAGATATATAAAATGTTGTAAAAAGTACTAAAAGGCATAAACTACTACTTTAAGCATGAAAACATAAATATATACTAAGATGCTTTGATTTAACTATTAAACAAGCTAAAGTTATGTGTAAAAAGGGTGTAAATAATCATGTAAGTCTTGACAGATCATAATGCAGTTATTGCTAATCAGACTGGCAAGTCACGACATGAATGAAACAAAAGTCCATGTGATTTTGACCCATGGCATCTTATGATATGGAAACACTCATGGCGTAGCCTTTAGTAAATTAACGACTAAATTGGCCGATCATGATACATGATATGTGTAAGTCCATGAGGCTAAGTCCCATGGCATAAAGAATATGAAATGAAATGATACGAATAATTCATGGCGTAGCCTTCGATATATATAAGAACTGAAGTGGTAGATCATGATACATGAATGTGTACATAAGACCATGAGGTTATGACCCATGACAGTTATGAAACGATTGCATGAAAAGACCACAAGTACATGGTTCTGTATGAATTCACTAAGGTGTGTTTCATATGAAGTCATGATGGCATCTTCTATGAAGTCTACCGAGACAGTAGAAATGAGGTTATGTATGAAGCTTGTATGGAATGCTTGGGTTAGCTTGTATGGCGTGATCTGTCATGAATGTCTGGTAAGATTTACATGACTGAATTTCTGGTAAGATATGAATAAGTAGTTAGTTCTATAATAAGTATAGTTGAGGTAAAGTATTACTGTGCTTAAGGTTATTAGTTCAGTAAGATTTGTGAATTTAATCGAATAAGTTATTGAAGAACCATGTATCTACATGATGATAAAAGTATTCACCACAATGATCCGGAAAATGCTAGATATATATTTGTAACTATGTAAGATTTAAGGATCTATCATTGAATTGTGTCTATATTATGATGAATGTTGAATCAGGGTTACTTGGAATCTGTCAAATCATGATTATCTGGGATTTAATGACCTCTCCTAAAATCACAAGAAAATTTGGAATATGAATTTTTTGAATATATGTATTCTTAAAGATATGGATATGGAATTCATCTGAATGGTCTAACAGTCTCTTGCCAATATCAATATGTTTGGTATAGAATCAAAGTATTTTTGAGAGTAAATTTGAAGGCATTTAGTTCAATGAAAGTATTCGCCAAATGCATATGTATCCGCCCAAGATAATTTTTAGATAATTGTTTAAAACAAGGGTACAACTTAAGGCATGGGTGGTTGGAAATGGTTTATGAGGATATGTTCTGTTAAGAAATTACTATTACTATTATTATTGTGACCAAAATTTATGAAAGGTTTGAAAGGATTTCTTAGTTAGCTAGTCAAGGAAGATTTGGTAAGGTAAGATCATGATAACTGGTGTATTAGAGAATAATGAGACTGTGGTGGTATCCGACGAAATAAATGTTGCTGACTAATGGTTGGTACACAGTAGTTCGTACAAGGTTTCTAAGTATCCATCAAGGTATTGTTAAGATCTATTTTCTGGAAATCATGAAGAGCATATAAAATATTGAAGAAGTGAGTATGTATTTTATATAAGAAATTAGATGAGTCCAAATTGCATGTTGAATTGCGTTTAGGTATTTTTTTATGTTGAAGTGCATATACATTTATGTGTCTGGTATTTGTAGAATGAGTTATAAGGTCGTTTGTTGGTGATAAAAAATGTCTGGTATGGATCGTGTCAGTGTATAAGGGTCTAGGTTGTAGGCTTGTATCTAATCACCACGATGGTAAATGATGAAGTCTCTCAGGACAAATAAAACACGAACTCTAATATGGAAAACTCTGAAAGGAACAACCTTTGTGGCACACTCTGTAAGAATTGTCTTTATGGCGAACTCTAAATGAATGGCCTTTGAGGAGTATTCTGAATGGGATAACTGGTGATGTTCTGAGGGAAGTTCTAATGTGTGGTCTATATGATTCTTTAAATACTCAGTAAGTCTGAAACAATTTAAAGTATCAATTAGTTATATGTAAGTACTATTTAAGGTGAAAAGTTTATTAAAGAGAATGATTTGAAGAGACACATAAAATTTATGATTCAATAGTGAGACTTGTTCTAAATAAAGGCTCAATTCTGAATATTCGAAGAACGTATCCACCAACTAAGTATGTGCTCGTTATGAATTGTGCTTGTACGTTGGTTTTAAGTTAGGTGTGCACATGAAGTGTTATATTGAATTGCTTTGATATTTGAAAAGAAAACTAAATTAGTTATATGGTTGTTAAGATTGAAAAATAAGTGAAGAATTGTAGTTATCAATGGGAAATATAAATGAATTCAGAGTAAGGCGATAACCATTGTGTATAAAATATTAGAGTTTGAAGAAGTTTTTGTCTGAAATAAGGTTAAGGTTTAAGAACGACAAGATCACTATAATTAGTCATCTTCTCCTATGAGCATGTATCACTAAGGTAAATTGTGTTTTTCTCACTAAGCTCTTATGAACTTATCTATATTGTATGTTATGTTATAGGTTTGAAGATGTGAGTTCGCACCTAGAGGAACGATGCCAGGATTATGCCAGTGGAGTGACATACGGGTTATTATGCATACAAAGCAAGCTTGGTGGCGTATTATGAATTTGTAGTATTACATAGAAGTATACAGTTTGGGTAATTGAAATAAAGTATGTTATATGGCAATGAAATTTGTAAATAAATTTTCTATCTACTATTGTCTGTACATTAGAGGTTCATTTGTTTAATAAAAATTTGTAAGTGTTATATATGTAAATATTTGTAAGTAGTTATAAAAGTTTAAAGCTTGTTAGTATAAGTCTGGTAACACCCGAGATCTGGATCCACCGAATCGAATCGGGTCGAGGGCGTTACATGTTCATGAATGCCTTAGATACAAATAAGTTTGAGAGCTTGAAAAGCTTTGTTGGTATTTGTTGAGCTTGAAAAACATGTAACAATTGAAGATGTCATCCACACGACTATCAAAAATGCCATTTTGGTGTTTTTATTCCCAGGTTACTAAAGAAAATATTTGAGGGTATTATTATTTTTCTTGGGCAAAAAAGTGAAATTTTTATGGGAAAACCTGGTGGATTCTCTCTCATAAATCTCGGTGAAAGACGCGCATTGAATGCTAAGTGATTACTTCTTTCCATATTTAAATTTCCTTTCAAATTACCTTAATTCTTTACCTACCTATCTCTCAATGCTCTCAAAATGTGTTACAATGATTTCTTCTCAAAGCCGCCTCTTTACATTCGAAACCTAAAGAAATACTTCACGCTACTTCATCTCCCAACCATGGAAAGAATCAAGATTACCACTACTGAGGCATAGCAAAAACATCTCTAAGCACAATAGACTAGGGAAGGAAGTAGCCAAGGTCAAGCTGCCACTGATCAAGAACAAGGAGTGCCCACTACCTAAGATCTTGTTCAGGTAACCCCTTTACATCAACTATCTAAAACCATCCCTACTAAGCCTAAAAACATCTCAAATGTTACTCACCTAAAGAAAATCCTAAAATCAATGAAACCCCAATCCCTGAAACCATTCAAGATCCTATCACTACTGCCTAAACCGATGTTGAGTCCACCAAATCATTCATTTGAAATAGGTTCACTATAATACCCCGAAAATTACTACAGTAAGAAAGTAAGATAATATCCTTGATATAGTAAAATAAGGAAATAAAGTGATAAAAAGGATAATATTGAGTTATGTCAACATTGGGAAGTATATTATGACATATTAATTCAAGAAAGGATTAAATTGCAAAAGTGAGAAAACTTTTGTTGCCCAAGAGTAAATACTCAAAATTTGAGGGGTTAAAGTGTAAATACAAAAAAATTGAAGGACCAATAGTGTAAATATTTTAAGGGTGGAATAAGCTAGAAACTAAGAAAAATGGATGAATTAGGACCAAATTGAAAAGGTGAAGAATTTTGAGGGACTAAATTACAATTTTACCAAATTAAGTGATGACTCAAGGATGGAATTTTTAAAGATTATAAAGGGAAAAATGGTCAATTAGAAGAGAGAGAAATCTAGAAGGCAATGATGATGTTGGTGATATTTTAGATTAATTAATTAAATAAATATTAGTTTATTAATATTTTAATTTGATTTTTAAATGATATTTTATTATTTTATTATTATTCTATTTATTATATATATGGAAGGAAAGATGAAGAATCTTCATCTTCTTCCAATGCATCCAACGTATGAAGAGAAAAGAAAGAAAGAAACTTTCTTTTCTTTACAATTTGGTCCTTTCACCAAAAAAATCACCATTTTCACTTAGAAATCAGAAGAACTTTCATATCCATCAAGAGAGAAAGATAACAAGGAGACAATGGGGAGCTAGAATATCAAGTTAGATTTAAGAAATAGAAGCTGGAGGAGAGAGAAAATCAAGTTAAAGATTGAAATCAATAGGACAAGGTAAGAACATCAAGATTTCAATATATTTTAAAGTTTGTTATTATTGAAAAAGCATGGAAATGATGTTATATTAGAGTTTTCTTAAATGAAGTCTTATGTTCTTGATATATTAGTGAAGGGAAAGAAGAGAAAGTGATGGAAAATATTATAGTGAAAATGAATAAGGAAGTTATAAACTTAGTAATCAACATTTTGCACTAAAATAGTTTTGGACAGCAGCAGTAGGCTAACTTCAAAAAATCACCATAAATTATGGAAAATGAATTATAGGATGAAAAAAATATGGAATTAAATATTATTAAGTGTAGTTTCTCATAGAAGAAACGATGTAGGTAATGAAATTGTAAATCATGAGATATAATAAATTATGCGAGACAATGTCAGATTGAATTTGGGTTCCCATGTTCTGACTTTGGAAAATCATAAATTTATATGTTTAAAATCCTTAATGAGTCTATTTTCAATAGAAACAAATGGAAACATCATCTAAATCTTGTACAAGGAGATAATTAATTTTTAGTGAAGAAGAGTCAGAATTGCCAGACAGCAGAACAGGGATGACTTTAAAGAATAAACTATACTTATTGGCTAAAAAGAATCTGAAAATTTTATAGTAAGAAGATATGTGAGTCTAGTTTTAGATAAAATTAACGGATCCCAATTTGGATTTACATATCTCAAGATATAAATAATTTTGTTACAATGATTCAAGTGGACAGTTTTGAATGAACAAATAAATAAATAGTGAAATTATAGATAATGTTACATATAAGCATGTTATATACATTAAGGATGTGGAATGGAGAGGAGGAGGAGGAAAAATATATGATTATTCAACTAGCATTAGTTTTCATTAAAAATGGCTAATTTGCATGTTTTAGGTTCAGGGACTAAATTGAATAAAAGTAATATTTTAAGGGTAAATTTGTAAAAATGTCAAAAAAGTGACCAAATTGCATGAAATGAATTTTTTTATTACGTAAATTAATAAATTGAATGAAATATTAATTTATATCAAGATTGAGTGGAAATTCGAAAGAAAATAGAAAATTACCAAAATATCCCTAAATTTTGGTATTTCTGCAATTTAGCCTGGTAAGTTCGTTTAACTTGAATTATATTCTTAGATGATTGAAATATATATATTGGATTGAGAAATTGATTTGAATTGTGAACATTAGAAATTGTGAATTGAATGAAATGGAAATGAAGCTTTGAATTACATGAGTAAATATCGGGTCTCGTAGGCCCAATTTGTTATGAATATAATATTTCGAGGATATGCTATAAAGAATTATAAAAGCACATTAATAATTTAAAAGTTTTAATTCGGATGAAATTTTGTAACTCGGTTTAATACGTATGCAAATGTATGTCTTCTAGTAATGCGTAGTACCCTATTCAGGCGTCAAATACGGTTAAGGGGTGTTACAATGTGACATCGCCAGATTCGGTCATAACGTTTAGACCGGGCTTGGGGTGTTACATTCACCTACACCTTCAAACCCCTAAGCAAATCAAGAATAGAATATTGAGGATTTGATTTAGGCATTAACCACTTAGGGGGAGTTGCCTAAAACTAATCCCAACCCTATTGATAATCCAACTGGTGACCTATCATTATGTTAGAAAAAATTCAGTTTAAAAATAATTTTTTGTCACAATAGAAAATTAAAATTTTGAAACCTGAGCCGGTTTGTGATATTTATAGCAATAACATTTTCCCGGCTTTTAACCAAACACCTTTCTCCACTGCCACACGATCGTGTGCCACACACGGTCTAAGACACAACCGTGTGTATTAAGTCAGTGTGTTACACGGCTTGCAACACGGTCGTGTGTCACAAGTCAGAGAGTTATACGGTCTAGCACACGGCCTGCGAGACAACCGTGTCGCCCAACTCAGTGAGTTACACGGGCAGAGACATAGATTGAGACATGGCCGTATATCCCAACTTCGAAAGTTACACAGCCTGGCCACATGACCGTGTGTCCTCTTTTTTTTGAAAATTTTTAGATTTTCCTAAAATTTCTTGATTTGTTACAAATTAGTCCCTAAAAGTTTTAAGATTAATTCTTTAGTCCCCAAAGCTCGATTTAAGCCTCGTAAATGTAAGATATTATTGTAATTTAATTACTTTATTGTATTTGGGAAATTATATTGAAATGATCATGGTTTTACTTGTTTATTTCTATTAATTTACTGTAGCATTCCGGTAACTCTATTCTGGTGACGGATACGTGTTAGGGGTGTTACATGTTCAAATAGCTTGTTAATTGTTGTAATGAATAATTGATTTTTTTGGAATGAATGGTACACCTTGTAGCATATATATATATGGACATGTAGCTTAAGAATTAGTATGAATTGTATATGTATTACTTAATGTTATAATTTGATATTGAATATATATACAATTGATATAAACTTGTTTTATATTATTTTGAATCATTGAAATACCACTGAGTATATCAGTAAGTGTACGATTTGTTTTCCCATGCGCACGTATAGGTTCATTTCGAGGTCCCAAGAAGTGATTCCAGCATCCAGGAAGCAATCCTAGATTCAACAATGTTTATGTAGTCTCTTTTTGTTCCTTATATGGCATGTACCTAGGTTGAGTCAGTTTTTGATATAATATGTGATAATGTGAACTTTTGAAGTTGGGATTGGTATTTTTGAAATGGTCATCTGTTTAAGTATATGAAATTAAGAATGTTACAATATTTGGTTAAGCATAACTTGTGGTATGCCAAATAGTTCAATGATGAGTATAATGAAATGAATTCTGTACTTAAACGAAATTGTTGAAATGGATGTAAATTATAAATGTATAAAAGGGACTTTGGCTGTAATTGAACTTATTGGATGTGTATATTTAGCTGAAATTGTAATTGCAAATGTGTTTCAGATGTTTAGGTGATCGCAAATAGGTGCCAAAACTTGACCATTTAGAAACAAACGGTCATGTCGCAACGTCAGACCCTTGTGGTCGCAATGAGACCAAGTTAGTATGTTCTGTCGTGATGAGGAACCCTTGAAGTCGCGACTAAAACATCCCTCACCCGACTTGATCACTGGGTTTGAGTTACAAGATGCTACAGTCATTGCTGGAGCAACTACCACCAATTATACAATAAATTAATCATTCAATCTTATTGTTGACTCGAGCATGAAATAGGACTAAACTAAAATTTTTCAAAAGATAACAAGTGGGTATCGCAATATCCAGGGCTTGGTATCGCGATTTCAAAGACAGTTGTCAAACTTCCCAACTTGAGGACCAAATTGCAAAGCTTTCAATAATTATTTAGGGTTGATATTGTGATATCCAAAGTGTAGTATCACGTTACTGAAAGCTGTCCACTAAGTCCCTATTTTTGGTAATATGCCATTTGGTACCTATTTCAATATTACTAGACCTTTCATCAATAGTACATAAATGGTTAACCCTTCCTGCATTAAAACACTTTCAATACATACCAAAACAATTCATTTAACCATTATCAATTTCATATCAATCTATATGCCACCTATTCAACCATTAAATACATCATTCAAATACCATGACAAACATTCCAATCCATTTGCAAATTGCCAAACATTTACCTCTCTCAAAACTTCTTGAAACATGCAAATTTTGCATATAAAACATGTAATTTAAACATATAATTCAAAACATACCATTTCAACTAAGTTTAACCTTTCCATAATCAAGAAAAAATATAGATTTCCAACTATGTTCCACATTCAACTTAACAATACATAACACCTATGTACATGCCACAAACCATAGTAAAAGTGATCGAAAGGCTACGGATTTGAAAACGTGATAGTATGAGCTTCTAGACAATCCACTAGACACGTTTTGCAAGTTGACAATCTATAAGGAAAGGGGAAACAACGGAGTAAGCATATTGAATGCTTCGTAAGTCCATATGAAATTTACTTAACTTAACTTGACATTACAACAATCTAAACATTTAAACACTTTTGCAATACTTTAGTATTATATGCACATCAAAATTTACAACCAATATGTTAGTCCAAAACTTTGCATATCAAGATCATTAGTTAAGGAATCATATTCAACAATGCAATTTTGAAACCATGTATAATACAAATCACATTCAATTTGGAAAAAAAAAGTGATATAATTCATAGTCAATCCATTTCAATAATTCCATTTCCATTAAGTTACATTCTAGCTTGAAAGAACCCTAGTAAAACAAACTCGGATACACGAGAATATATTGCTCGCACAAGCTGATACTAATCAGGGTTGCTCACACAAGCTACATTTATGAATTTGCTCACACATGATGACATTATATCGAGGCTACCATTCTAGGCTAAACCAATGATACATATAAACCAAGAATCCACAACAAATGTTGGATCTCATATAACCATGTAAATCCCTGAATATTTGACACTAATGGAATGTCATATGTATCTTAATCTTTTCCTAAGTTCACACGAGCATTACTATCATAATTGTATCATTTCAAACCCTATAATAGTATATACATGTCATACAAATCATATAAACATTCCATGTCCATTTTGGTACCTTGTACCTATTCATAAATATCATAGTTTTCATACTTTGCAATTTAGTCCAATTGATGTTAATTTCATCCATTTCATAATAATTTAAATTATATCAAAATAAATAAAAATCAACATAGCTATCAAATAAAATAGTAATTTCCATATGAACTTACCTAGTAAAACAATAATAAACGAGGCTTCAAGGACTAATCGTTAATTTTTTTCCAAAACTAGCAATTTATACTTTACAATCTAGTCATTTTTCACATCTAAGCTAAAAATCTATCAATTTTCCACCAATTTGTTCAAGAAATCATCAATGGAAACTTTTAAAAACTTTAATAGTTTTACAATTTGGTACATGGGATAGCTAAATCAAGCTCTCATGACCTCAAAAACATTAAAAAAATATACAAGAAAATGACTTGAATTCAACTTACAAATAGTTGCCAAAAGTTTGAAAGCTTCAAACTCTAATTCTTTAGTTTTTCTTGGTGTTTTACGTCTGAAGAAGAAAGAATAAAGATAAAAGCCCTAATTTAACTTATATACTTTGATTAGTTTTTAATTAATCAAAATTAACTTAATTAACCTTTAATTAATTACAACATAAGCATGATTAGCCTCAGTGGATTTTTAACTTCATCCACCATCGAATGGAAAATTAAAATGATCTATTTTCCATTTTGTTCCTTTAGTTATTAAAAACTGTATAATAATAAGACTTTTACAATTTAGTCCATTTACCTTAATTAATTATCAATTCGACAAAATTACTAGACCAAACTTTAATATATTTCTATAATAGACTCGTAAATATGAAATATTAATATTTACATACTCATTTTGTGAAAATGAAGTTCCAAAAATTTTGTTTCTAACACCACTAAAAATTGGGTTGTTACAGCGACGTCAACTTGAGATTTTGAAAACTTTACAATTTGGTCCTAATTCGACCTCAGGTTAGCAATAGAGTTTTTGTAAGCTCATATAAGATCCAAAAATGATTGTATATCATATTAAATGCATGAATTGCTCGTAATAAAATGTATAATGGTGTAATTGAATGTATTTTATTGTAGTTACTCCAATAATGAATGTGGCATCCTATTACTCGGACCTGGTGATCGGGTCGGGAATGGGGTGTTACAATTTCTTTTATATTAGATCCATCTGAATTTAAGTATTTAACGTGTTTAGTGGTGAATATCAGTGATTAGATGGTTGAATGATTAACTTTTTGTGAAAAATTGTGTTGTTCCTTTTTGAGTCAGGGATATTTAGTGCTTACTTGTGATTGACGACCATAAGCATATCTATATTATAGAAAATGAGAAATTTGAACCTAATTGATCATACCTATCCAACCATCAAAACTGAGATGATATTGTAGGATTTCAAATGATCATTTGATACATATATAGCAGTTTACATATGTGGCTTGTTATACTTATGGATTTCTCAAATATTTTTCTTACAAAAATAGGATTTCAAGATTAACGAATTGCAATTGTCATCAAATTTTCTGTATTTTTCACATAAACTATTAGCATAGATTCAAGGATTTGTAATCCTTTGGTTCTCTAATACTATAGTCAATGAATTTTCTAAATACAACTTTTTTGATGGAAATTATTGGTTGATAAAAAGCTCACTAGGGTTTGCAAGTTGTAGGGAATTAAAATCCATCATTTCATGAGAATATTTGAGAAATTCATTCCCTTGAATTGCATCAATGTTGATGGTTCGATAATATATTTGTGGTTGGTATGAAAGTATGTTGCAACTTAGTGGGAAAACAATCGTTGGAATATCTTCCACCTCAAAATTAGTGTCATGTTTAACTTTAAGTTGAAGTTCGACTTCAACTTTGAATTTAGTGAAATCTCAAAGGTGGTCATCATGATATTTTAAATTCATAGATGCATCAATTGGAGACTGCATTCTACTGGAGGTGGGCAACTCAACTTCATTTTAGAAATTTCTTATCGGAAAATGTCTCCTATCGAAGGTTGTAGGCATCTCTCGATGATATATAAATCGTCCCAACAATGATGTATTCATCATCATTTCATACATCTTTAGAATTTCAAGCATCATCGAGTCTTAGGTATTAACCTTGAGAACAATTGAGGTTGAAGGAATCTCAATATGATATGTTACCATATGATCGATAACGAATAACATATAAAAATTTAGTTCAAAAATAATATTCAATTAAGCCACAAAACATTGTCTATTAATCATTTAATAATTGCAAGTGCACATTATTATTGTCATGTAATAATTACGACAAAATAAATCAGTTAAGAAGTAATTCATCGATCAAACCCACAGGACAATGTGCAATTGAATTCAACTAATGACTCAACTAACTAACTACTAAATTACTAATATAAGTTAAAAGCCAATAAAGCAAGAAAATATGAAAGGTATGTAAGATGAATGCAAAGAGCATAAACGAATAATGAAATGTTATTTTTAATAATCAACCTAATTGCAAAAGTAGATGCTAATGTTCACCTTTAGGTAATAGAAATTAATAATCTATGTTGAATTAACCTAAATTTAGAATCAATGACACAAATACATCTCTAGATCTTGTCCAAGTGCTTGGAAAGCATAAGTGTCACTGTCGCACCTTCTCCAATGCCTCCAAGTGATATACCACATTTACTAGTTTCACCCTTGGTTTTCAAGGTCTTCAACTAGAGGTTGTTACCTGAAATCAGTCTTGGGTAACCTTTGATTTAGATTGTTAGCATAGAGTGGGTGACTGGCTCTCAACAAACTTTCCCTTAAGATTGTTGTTAACCTATCCACCACCTAGAATTAATGACATGAGTTTTAATATTATTTTAATTAATAAGTTATTAACCTATAGGTCTCCCAACTGCATAATCAAGTTAGCTTGTTGTATATTTGCAAGTAACATAAAATATATGGAAGTAAAACATGATGAAAGATAAATAAATAAAACTAAGCCAAACTTAATATTAAATAAATCTCAATCGAGTTATTGCAGTCCAAGATTGAATTGAGAGTTGAATATACTTCCTAAAACTATAAAAAGAAAATAAACATAAGAAAAACTAAACCTAAAGGTCCTTTCTTTTCCTTACAACCAAAGAAACACTTCATACAATGTTTTCTAAGGAAAAATCATGAGCTAAGTTGAAAATATCACATCATCCTCGTTTAAAAAGAAACACAAAAATAAAGTGTAGAAATTGATGTAAAGCTATGGTGCTAGCAAGTTCGAGCTCGATTTTAAGAGATGGTGTGTGATTTTTTACTTTTCTAGCTTTTTCCTTGTTTTGCTATCTTCGAATACTTTTTTCCTCCCTTGAACTCATTCATTTGCATAGAAACTACCTTGCAGAAGCTTATTAACTAAAAATCATTTAAAAATAAATAAAAAATAACTTAAAATGCTAAAAAAGTAAACAAAGACTCATTTTACAACTATTTGTAAAATAAACTAAAAGACGCAAAACTAGCTATAAATCACTTAGAAGTAATGCAAATGAGTGGAAAAAGGGTCTAACATATGTAAAAATATTCACTAATAGCTCGACTGCAAGATCACCACTTGGTTGATGAATATCCTCTAGCTTTGCTAACAAATTTACTACTATAAACCATTGGCACACTTGGATAATTGAAAAAAATCTGTATCCATAGTAAACATCCTTTAGCTTTGCTAACTACTCTACTTTGTGATTGTCACACTATTAGTGTCCAAATGACATTGTCTTGACATCTTCATCATCATTTAGATCCATTGCATAATACTGAGCATTTTTTTGTTGACCTTACAAATTTATACTTCATATTGGATATCCTCTTTGTATCTCGTTTTCATGTCCTACAAGGTGACATTATTCCAAAACATCTCAATTGAAGTAATTGATCAATGCATATGGATTAGGTTGACAAATTAGTTCGCCATTTTCTTTGTATAATATTAAATTACTAAACATTTTGAAAAATACTAGCAAATTTAATATCTTTTTAATAACAAAGTATCCAACAAAAATAACACTAATTTCTACAATAACAAGAAAAAGCAATAACATAACTCATAAAATAAAACATATTTAGCAAATGGTAATAATAAGAGTAACATAGTATTAAAATAAAACATATTTAGCAAATGGTAATAACAAGAGTAACATAGTATTAGTAAAAGAAACACTTATAAATTTTCTATCTATAATTGATAATAGCAATAATGACACAATATTTCCAAAATAACTTATGACAATTTTATTAACACTAATAACACATGTTAATGGGAAAAAATGTATGATAAAACAAGTTGTAGTAAAATTTGAATGTAATTAGAATAAGTTTAGGGTTTGTGGATTTTAAAAGATTAATTCTTTTTTTTTTGTAGAGTGTATAGAGGGGAAGGGGAAAGAAAACTTGAGATAGCATGATCTCAAAACCCAAATCTGTTTTAGAATGTTGTAAAAAAAAAGCTTGACCTCGACACTTATAATGTTTGTGTTCGTACTATCTTAAGTCAAGATTCCTAAGAGAGCTCTAAAAATATATTAAGAGGGCCTCAACACATATAAAGGTTAGTATAGGACTATATTATCTTAACTAGACTTGTTCATAGGTTAGGCTACCTGATCACCACGAAATGTGTGAACATTTCGCTAGAAAATACTACACCAAATATATAAGAAATAAGACAGCGGTTTCCGCAAGTATATGAGTCAAGTTAAATCTATTAAAAACCTCTTTACAATAATAAGTTTAAATAGTAATAATTAAAATCTATATTACGATAAATCATAAAAGAGATAAATTTCAGAAACTAAATAAGTAAAATAAATAAACAATAAAATTGCAAAGTATTCTGAATCATTTGAATTGTGGTTGTCTTATTTTTGAGGTTATTGGCGTTAATCGTCAACCTTTTGATACTACCTCGCACCACATCTAGTGTAGGTAGAACATATTAACGCAACGTCCTCTGATCCATCGAAACTTCTATACAGATGTTCTCTTGTTGTTCTTGTGGATCGTCAAAAAATGCATTCTCCCGAGGTCGATTAACTGCCATGAGTGGATCGGTGTTCATCAACTAACGACGGCGTCTAATAATCTACTTAGGATCTGGGTATGGCTCAATTTGGGTGCTTCCTCTTCGAGTCATAAACAACTTACAAATTAAAAAGAAGTTAAACAAATAACAATAAATAAAAGAAAAGAAATAAAAATACAGTATATATAGTTTTAACTTTCCTATTTATCTTATTAATTGTAAAGATATTTTCAGATTTAATGTCGAAACCTCCTTGGTAACGATGCCAACAACTTGACCGCCGCCAAACGTGCGAACGTTTGACTGGAAAGTATTACACCACATATATAAGAAATAAAGCAATGGTGTCCGGAAGTATACAGGTTAAATTGTAATATAGTATTATGTTACAATGAAACACAGTGAAGTATTCTAAGGATCGTACCCAAAAGAGGATGAATTAAATCTATTGAAAACCTCTTTACAATAATTATATATTGCGATAAATCATAAAAGAGATCAATTTCAGAAACTAAATAGCTAAAATAAATAAACAATAAAATAAACAAACAACTAAACAAATTAAACCAATCAAGAAGATTAACTCATTTCAGGGGTTGTAATTAACTTCGAATTCGAGTTTTAGGGTGAATTAGCTATTAACTAACCAATTATTACTTCCCAGCCTCTAACTAATTAATTAATTAATTGGTACTCGCTTATGTCCCAACCTCACTTTCTCAACCAAGATAAATTATTGTTAAAGTTGTGTGACCTGAAACCTTATTAAAGAAATACAGTGGTAAAATAAGAGGATCTGTGTAGGGCACAAATAAAATTCGTATAGAACTACACTTTTTCTATTTGACATTGATTAGAGTAAGTTTTTCAACCTTTAAGTAGATGTAGTCAAAACCCCTATTGTATTATTCATTTTTCAACATTAGTGAATTTTACTCCTCTACCCTGGTACTTTTCCCGAATAGATTTTCACGTAAAATCTGTGTTTTATTTTTCTTTTCTTATTACTTTACGATCGTTCTATATTGCAATTATCGACGTTTAGTTTTAACAAACGGTTATCATAGCATTTCAAGTTCCTTGTCTCGATCACTATAATGGCGAGAATGAAGTATGATATTTCACTGTTGGATTGCAACACCAGATTCACGTTGTGACAAGTAAAGATGCATGTAGTTTTTGTGCAGATGGATTTGAAGGATGCCTTGCTAGGGTTAGATAAGATACCTTTGAAATTGACGACTGAAGAGAAGAAGTGTAAAGATCGAAAGTTTTTAATGCAATTATATCTGCATCTGTCAAATAAAATTCTACAAGACGTGTTGAAGGAAAAGACTATCGCTACATTATAGGCAAAGTTGGAGCAGTTATGCACGTTGAAAACCCTAACTAGCAAGTTGCATCTAACGCAGAGTCTTTATTCTCATTGTTTGGAAGAAGGTGCGTCTATGCTCAAACACTTAACTGTGTTTAAAGAAATTGTCTTGGACTTAGAGGCCATAGAGGATCAATATGATAAAGAAGATTTAGGGTTAATTCTACTTTATTCATTGCCCCTATCTTATTCAACCTTTAAACATACGATTTTGTATAGTCGCATATCTTTCACAGTTGGGCAATTAGTTGGAAAGTCACTTTGCAGACTACAATTGTTTTGTCTACTACTAAATTCGAGTACGTGGTGATTACTGAGGCTTGTAAAGAAGCTATTTGGCTAAAGGGAATTTTTGATCAACTCAGTAAAGACCTTTAAATCAGTATAATGTTTTGTGATAGTTAGAGTGTCATCCTCCTTAGAAAGGATCAAATGTTTCATAAGAGAACAAAGCACATTGATATTCAGTATGATTTTGTGTGATATTATTGCTCGTGGTGATATTGTTGTGAGAAAATTTAGTACTCATGATAATCTTGTAGATATGATGACTAAGTCACTTCCTATAACCAAGTTTGAGCATTGCTTGGACTTGGTTGGTGTTCATTGATTAAAAATACCCCTTTAGGGGTTTTGTGAAAGAGGTTGAGAACTTGTTCGTTGAGAATTCATGTCAATGTGGAGATTGTTAGAGTTGTGTGACCCAAATCATTGTTAAAGAAATACAGTGGTAAAACAAAAAGATCTGTGTAGGGCTTAATGTCGAAGGCTAAAGGCCCAAGGCCATAGCCCAACAGATCCTCGACTAGTAGTGCACAAGTAGAATTCGTATAGAACTAAACTTCTTCTATTTGACATTGATTAGAATAAGATTTTTCAACCTTTAAATAGATGTAGTCGAAACTTCTATTGTATTATTCATTTTTCAACATTAGTGAATTTCTTTTCCCCTGCCTATGGTTTTTTCTCGAAAGGGTTTCCACGTAAAATTTGTGTGTTCTTATTTTTCTTTATTATTGCGGTCATTCTATTGCTATTATCGACATTTATTTTAACAATTACGATCTACTCGGCAAACTTATCTCCCAACCTCGTTTAACCTTTGATTACTTCCTAGGGTTGTCAAGCCTAGGGTTTTAAGAACACATAAATTATACCAACTAATTTTGTAGGAAAACCCTTAATCCTTCGTTAATCACTCCCCCATCCACTCATTAATCTCCCTTAAGGGAATTAGCTACTCATGGTATTCACAATCTGAAACTTAATTGATATAAACATGCACATAACACGAATAAACCGAAAGAGAAAAGAGATGTAGAATAATCCTGATTTGTATTGATAAGAGTAGAATAACGAATCTCTTGATTGGAAAAATGAATTTCGTCGCTTGCAAAAAAAAGTAACTTATATAACTTCGATTGAATAAAATAGATCTTGGATTGAAATTGATACCAAGAGAAAAGAACAAAGCGTTTAAGAAAATAAGAGAAAACTAAATCTAAACCTTACTCCTAAACTATGAGGGTTTTTGGATGCGTCTAAGACGACTTAGTTACATCAAACCCCTAAGGTCTTATTTATAGAAGTGTTAGCAGCCCGAATTAGGTCTTTAGCATGTCCTAGGTCTTCGTATAAGTTTTATTGTACGAATGAAAATAGCCTAAAAAGACTTGGGCTCCATGTTGGTCCTATGTCGCACCATATACAAGCTATGGCGTGACACGATAGGTAATTTGTAGGCTTTTGGTTTCGTGTCATACTTTAGTGGCTCGGGAATCTTGTGCCAACTCGTTCCAAATTCCTACATTCATTGGGTCCTAAATTCAACATCCTACACACTCAAATTAACAAATCAAGACTACCTAAGGCCCATGTTGGCCTAATAGGTCACTAACACTCATAAAATGTGTTAAAAACACTTATTTTATTAACTTTTACTACCTAACTACTAACTATTGAAAATGCAATAATTAATATTAAAAGTGCTAAAAAAAGCTCCTTAAATGCATAAATATATCAAAATGACTACTACATTAGATGGCATGTCACTATCCATCCAAACCCGAAATCTCACTCGATATTTGGAAGGTTTGGACAAAAATATTATGCTTGAAAAATGGGCTTGTGCAAAAAATTAGACATGTTAAAAATATGGGTCGAGCTCGAGCTTGAATATTCAAGGTCTGAGCTCGAACATTCAAGGCCCGGGCTCATTTTCTAAGTTTGTAATGTAGTATATTATATTATTTTTATATATTATGTAATTTATAACACATAAAAATTAAATCTATAATAGTATATAATACTATTACAATGTAAACATTAAAAAAATGCTAAGATTGCAGTAAAAAAAATGTTAAGATGACTATATATAAAATTTTAATAAATAAAATAGATAAAATTATTAAATATAAAATTAAAAATAATATAAATGTATTTTAAAATTTTTTAACAACAATATGGGTGAGCTTAAAACAAATGGGCTTAGGCAAAATTTAAAGCCCATATTTCGAACCAAACTAAGCTTAATATCATACCTAGACCGAATCCAAACTCAACCATAAACCTCTGTAATCATTACAAAATGATTGAATTTCAAATTCTCTTATAATTCTCTTTTTATCAATATACATATAAAAAAACACATTTTGCCACCCGTTTTAAGAATTATTTTAAAATATAAATTATTTTGATAAAAAGGTTATTTTTATTCAAAAATTTATTTTTAATTTAATAATAATAATAATATGCGATAAGATTTTAGAGGTTTTTCTTTTGTCATTTAACAACTAGTGTAGTACACTTACCCTACCTTTAGATTATGTGCTACAACTCATTAAGATCAAAATATTAATTTATTGTTTGACTAAAATTATGAATTAAGAAAGTTGATAATCGTGGTTCTTTTATAAGTTAGGTAGGTTTAATTCAACCGTTACAGATTTTCCTAATTAGGAGTAAACGTTCGATTGAATCGAATGAAAAAATTTCAAGTTAATTGATTTGATGAATTATATTTTATCCTTCTAATTCGATTTGAAATTTTCTCAAATCAAGTCGAGTCAAATGTAATTCGAACCAAATATAGTTGTTCAAGTTAAATTAAAAAAACAAACTCTTAGTCCTTGTAACCACTGTCACCCACCATAATCAAAATTTTTATTAACTTTCATCTCCTCATAATTTATTTATTAATTTTTTATATACGGGTTAACTTATTTGCTTACTTAGTTGCTTCAATTATCTTCTGATTTGTCACTATGTATTTTGAAATTAAAAAAATATATTAAATATAAAAATTTGATTTTTAATAAAAGTTATCTTAAAGATAAAACATGAAATTGATACCAACATAAAACTTTAACATGAATATTTTATAGCATCATCAATAATTCAATTTTAACAAAAAAATTATAAAGATTTAATGTGATTAAACAATTCAATAATATAAATAGTACAAAATGTGAAATTTAATTTACTAATATAAAGAGTTGATATAAATAAAATTATTACTATTTAGGTTTAGTGATTTTTTGGATGATTTTTTATTTGGGATAAAGGGTGAAAAGTAAAAGTTTAGGGGAAAATAAAAAGTTTTGAGAGTTGGGGGAGTAAAATTTTGGGGGAAAGTAAATGGGGTGAAAATATTCAAAAAAAAAACATATAGGGGGAAATGGGTTTGGGGTAGATGGGGGTGGGATGGGAAGGGAGTAAAAGTTTTGAGGGGAAAGTGGGAGGGAGTAAAAGTATTGGGGGAAAGTAAAAAGGTTTGGGGGTTTGGGGGTTTGGGGTAAAAATATAAAATATTATAGTTTGCCATTCATTTTATTCGAATTATTCGAGTTATTCGAAGTCAAAAATTAAACTCAATTCGAATTCGAAATTCGAAAAAAAATTCGAGATGACTCGAATAACTCGAATAAATTGATTCGTTTAACTTGAAATTTAAATTTATTTTTATTTTTCAAGTTAAATCGAGTTTTGATCACCTCTACAAAATCAAGTTATTCAAAAATTTATTATTAAAATATAATTTGATGTTTATATTTAAAATTTAGTTATTTATGGTCACAAATTTTAATATCCCATACCTTACATTTATTTTTTATTTAATTTTTAATTATTTTATTTTAATATTAATAAAATTAAATATCAAAACTAAAATAAATTAATTATTTTGATAATTAAAATATTAAAACAATAAAATAAAAACTTCAACATAATTAGAGACCGAATGAAAGTGATAATGAAATTGGAATAATTTTTATTTATTTATTTCATAGCTCCTACTTGAATGAAAATATTAAAGGTTAAACATTGTTACATTTATTTCATAGTGATAAGTGTTAGCTTTATATTATTAAAATACCAGTAATAATCTAACTCAAAATTAAATAATTTAAATCATAGCAATAATGTAACAGAAATACAAAGTGAAATATAAGCTTTAATAATTTTTTTAAATATTCAAAATTAAATAATAAAATAAAATATTATTCTAATGCCATTAGTATAATAAACAATAAATATATTTATTGTCACTTAAAATGATTTTTCAAACCCATCATTCTATATGTATTATTTTTTAATATCACAAGCATTGCACGTGACTTTTTTTTTGTTAGTTAAATAATTAAATTTTATTTGATGTAATTAATATAAAGTAATATTATTTAAATTTTTAATATAATTAAAATATGTTAATAATTTTAAAAATTAAAATATTACAATAATAAAAAACTTCAAACCATAATTAAAGTTTGAAAGAAAATAATACTGAAATTCAAACTTTTTGTAATTTTTAATTACTAATTAACTGAAAATATCTAAATATTGAATGTTAACACATCAATTTTATAGTGATAAGTTTTAGTTTTATATTATTGAAATACTAATAAAAGTGAAACTCAAATTTGAAAATCATGGTGCAAGTGTAGTTTAATTCTGGATACAAGTTGTAATTTCATCTTTAACAAAATATTTTCTAATATTTAATATTTAATAATAAAAAATTATTATATTTAGTAATAATTATGGAATACAATAAACAATATAATATATTTTTATAAGTTTAAATTTTTTTTTTAAAATTATATTTATACATATATATTTAATGTGATATGTCTTACACGTAATTTTATGTGGTTCTTTAGTTCATTATATAAGTTTTTTCAAGTAAGATGATTGTTGAAAAATATAAAACATACAATTTAGTGTCAGAGGGAGTGTCCACTCTCTTGCCCACAAAATATATGTGAGATTGTTTCCATATTTAGGTGTTGACAATTTATTAAACCTTATTTTTGGGTTATACTGATTTCATGGTGAATATCTAGCCCATTATGGAAGATCATATTGGTTGGGAATACAAATATTGATAATCGATTTGGATCAAAATTTCCCAAAGCAATCCATTGGATTATGGACTTTGGATTAGATAGTGATTTTAATGATGAGCTGCCAAGAGGCCATATTTACTTCATTTGTTATTATTATATTGTATTATTCTTATGGTGTTACTATTTTAATGAGATTATATTAAATCTTCAATTGTAAGCAAGTCTCAAAGTCAAACTCTATATATTTGAGAGATTTGCCTAGGAAATTGTGTTGAGAGGTATACCCTTAATCTATTCTTGTAAGAATAATTTGTAAGAGTGCTTTTTGTTAGTAAAACCTTCTATTGTGGTTTACTTGTTGTGGTCATAGTCGTGAAAGAATTGTGTGGTGAGGGGAACAATCACAGTGTGTGTGATTGAGTACGTTCACTTTGTAATTGTTGAAAAGGTGTATATTTCTCATTGAGTCAAGCTTCGTAGATTTAGGGAAATTGAACTGTGTAATCATCTTCTTGTATCTTGTGTGATTATTGTTTTTCATTTAGTGCTTGGAGGAGTGCCCACCATCTCAGGCACCAATTTTTAAGAGTGCTTTTTGTTAGTAAAACCTTTTGGAGACGACTGTCTATGAAGGAATCAAGTGTGGTGTTATTCCAAAAATGGCGCCCATTAAGGCCTCTAAGTGTGGCTCCTCTTTCTCTCACCTCTTTTTTGTAGACGATGTTAGACTTTTTACTAAAACGAACTCTCAATTAATCTTTGCGATTGATCATATCTTGCAAGTTTTCATGCAAGAGTCTACCAAGGAGGGGATCTCTAATTCACTGGGAGTTCGTGAATCTACAAAGCTAGGGCATTACTAGGGTTTTCCAATACTCTTTAAACGATTTTCTAAGAGAGATTTTAATTTTATTGTCGACAAAGTAAGGTCCAAACTAAGCTATTGGAAAGCCCAGTTCCTCTCTCGTGTAGGCATATTAGTCCTCATTCAATTTATGATGGCCACTATTCAGAATTATTTTTTACAGTGCAACATGCTCCCAGCTTCCATCCTTTCCCAACTAGACCGTATAAATCAAAACTTTCTTTGGGTTGTTCTGAACATTCACTACATGGGTACTTTGTTGATTGGGAAACAATCTGTCGACCCAAATCGGATTGTGGCTTGAGAATTCCTTTCGAAAAAGTTAAAAACCAAGACTTGTTGGTTAAATTCGGCTAACGGATTCTACATGAGAATGATAGGCTTTGGGTTCAAACCCTTATCGAAAAATATCTTCATGAGCCATATTTCCTCATTGATTAACAATTGTTTCCCATACTTGGTCCTAACTACGAAAAATTAACCTGATTCTAGAGTCTGGGCTACAATGGATCATACGCAGTGGTCGTATTGTCAACTTTTGGCATGATAACTAAGTTTTTAATAGATGGAGTATCTATGGTTTAAACTCTACCTCCTTCCAACTCCTTCAAGAAGTATTCAAAAAATTCCTCAGTATACCCTCTATTATTCAGGCTATAGGGGATGATTTTCTAGGCTGAGGTCCATCGGGTTCTTAATTCTTAAATTTTGCAATTGCTCATTCCCTATCCTTGCATAGGTATAGAGACCTCCTGAGCACTAATAGTAACTTGTAGGCATTGATTTGAAAATCCAAATTACCCCAAAAAGTTACATTCTTTCTTTGGAAATGTGGTCACAAGGCTCTTCACACTAAACAATTTGTGGCTCAACGGGGTTTCGATATTACTGACCGATATAACTTCTATTCATCGACCCCAGAAAGGATCCAACACCTATTTAGAGATTGCCCTTCAACTTTGCTATTGTAGAAGTCTATCTATAATCAATTTCAAATCTCCCCCATCCCTGTGATAATTAGGAAGATTGGTTTTGAATAAATATTTCTACTAAAGCGTGAGTTCATTCTCCCTATCAACCATGGGTTATTATGTTCTACTTCTTTCTATGGGGAAACTGGTTGTGCCAAAAAGCGCTTATCTTTAACCAGAATCGATCTCTAGATGGGATTGTTCATAGAGTACTTGTTAATGCTTATGAATTTTCTACCCTATCCCCCATTGGAAGTTTAAAGGGCTTTCAGATTTTGTTCCTGTCTCTTGGAAACCACCCCAACTAGGATGATTCAAACTTAACATGGATGGTTTTTCTTTAGGTAATCTAGGGAAGGTGGGGGCTAGAGCTCTCATTCGAGACCATAATGGCAATTGGGTGATTGGCGCCTATTGACATACACCAAGAGTGACCAATGTAGAAGCTAAGCTTTGGGATTTACAAGATGGACTCTCCCTTACACGTGACCATAACATTTTAAATGTTGATATAGAAGTAGATGTTACTACTGTTCAGTGGTTTCGGGACCACAAATCTGACAAGTAAGTTCGTAAAATTAGCATTTAAATTATACGAGTCAATAATAATTTTTATGTTAAATTTTGATTTGATAATTTTTAATTTGATAATCTTTACAGAGTTGTATTATAGGTGAATGGAGGTTTGATTCAGTAATTTTGATGATTGGTTGCTTAATTAAGGTAAAAGGATTAATTTGTAAAAGAGGTAAAAGTTAATCGCTATAGGTTTAAATTAGTAAAGAGACCAAAATGATGATTAAACATTGGTCAAAAAGTCCAAGCGGTGGTGGATATGATTAATCCACTAGCTTTTGGGCTATTGGCTCATTTAGTCCTAGTTAGTTTAGGGTTAAATTGAAATTAAGCTTGTTTAGTTAAAAATATAAATTAATTTAAGGACCAATTGTGTAATTAAACCCCCTTAAATGGTAATTATACAATATTCTGATTTGATGGAAAAATACAGACATGTTTCAATGATTTTATAAGTTATAACTGAAAGGTTAAGTTTGTAAAAAGTTAAATGGTAATTTAAATTAAAATATTAAAAGGATAATATCATCATCTTCTTTCCTTCTCTTTTTCTGGTGGTGAAGACCAAATGGCCGTAGTAGAGGTAGAGAAGCTTTCGGCCAAGCTAGGGCTCCTTGAATTGATCAAGAATAGGCTGAAAATCGAGGCATAGAGAAGTTGCTGAATAATCCCTTTACCTTTGCCATCGTTGCAGTTTAGTCTGGTAAGTTCGTTCGGTTCGATTTAAATACATTTTAAATGTACATTATATGAAATTAATTGTAGAATAATGGATAATATTGATGCATGTATTTAGGAATGGAAATAATGAATTGATATGGTATCAATCACTGATTCGAATATTCTAAACCGATGAACGTAAGATAGAGTACGATTGGCATGCCAATAGCTCGTTGTGCGTGTGGTACGTGATTCGTATGAGATGTGATGATGATTTCTATATATCATCTGTTCACTAAATATACCAAGGTCCTGCATATGTTGTGTACTATGGTGTTATATTACAATGTTTTTCTGGTGTGCTATGGGGCTGGATGTTTTATTGATCACTAAATGTTATTCAAATGTGAGAAATTGATTTGTAACCTATTGTGAGCTGTGATTGACAGGAACTCTGTTAGTAACCTTGTTGTTTGAATTATTATTTTAATTCAATAAGCTTTATTTTTTAACCGATGAACTTACTAGCTTTATGTAAGCTTACTTGTGTCCTTGTCTTTTTCTTTATAGGTTACATTTTTGTGGAAATCAGAAGATCGGATCAACTCAAAGAATCACACTATCTGAGAATCTTTTGGTAGACTTTGACTATAACCTTGGCCTATATGACATGTAATAGGCTAATGGTGGGTGTTTTGGGATAGTCTTAGGCACATAAGTGGTACCTTGATGTACTTGTATTTTTGTTGTGTCAAGTAGCTATTTGAGGCATGTATGCTTAATTCTAGTGAAGGCATGAATGGTTAATGCTAATCAAGCATGAATTGGTAAGTTTTGTTATTTGGTGTGGTATGCATGGATGGCTTGAAAGTTTGGCTTGATAATATTGTGTTTGTGATTGAAATGTGGTGTCAATGGTGGCACATTGGTTAGGCATATAGTATGGTTGATTAACTTGATTTGAGTGGTTTAAAATGCTTTCCAAAGTCTTGTGAACATGTGTGTAAATGTATAATTAAATACCTAAGCATTTGGATGTGAAATAAGTATGTTTTGGAATGCTTTTGGGCACACATGGCCTGAGACACAGGCTATCAAAAGGCAATGTGTCAGACACAAGGAACCTACACGGGCGTGTGCCCTAAAAAAGTTAAGCGTTATAATAAGCCCAATTGTCCAGGCCCACATACTAGCCCAATACAACAAAACAAAACAAAAACCTAAGTAAAACTCTAGCCCTTTTTTGCCTCTGCGCCACAGCACCCACGCCTCCAGCTAGGTTCCAAGCGCCGTACGTCTCAGGCCTCCTCTCCACGCACGCACTTAACAGCCACCAAACCTGCGAAAAAGAGGCGTACAAACACGACAAAAGGCAGAAGAATAACAAAAAATCGGAGAAGATGCCAAACAGAATAGATCTTTAGTGATTTTGATTTTTTTTCTTCCTTTTCTATTTCGGCTATTTAAAGCCGTGAAAGATCAGTGAATCGGGGGGATATTTTGGTGTAAAGGAATACACATAGAAATACTGAAAAATACAGAGAAAAAGAAAGAAAGATACAAATTTTTTTGAATATAAAGGTTTTTTTCTTTCGGTGTTCATTATTTTTTCATGTTTATTGTTGATTTATAAAGAGAAGAGAGCGAAGAGGAGTTTACCTCTATGTTCGGGCCACCGTTTGCTACCATCTCCGCCGCAATCGGAGATCCGGTTCAAAAGGCCGACGAGCGACGGCGCAGAAAGAAAATTTTGAAGAAACCCTAGCAGACCATTTTTTAAAAAAGAAAGAAAGAACAAAATGTGTTTTTTCCCTTTTTTCCCAGATTTGCTCTCCTTAAAGCAGAAGAACAGCACTTTGGGGAGAGGGGGGTCCGCGCGTTCAGACCTTAAATGGTCTAATTTCGCGTTTGGTCCCCCTTATTTCTGCAGTGTTTTTAATTAGATTTCTTAAGTCTTTTAAATTTTAACACACACCTTGTTGCTGTTTCGATTTGGTCCCTAGATGCGCAGTGTTTTAAGAGGATGGATTAATTTCCACTTGGGTCCTCCTTCTATTGTGCGCACTTTAATTGGGTCCATTCGCGTATTTTCTAATTTTAAATTCAGCCCTCAAAATTCTTTTATTTTCGATTTAATTCTTCATTTGACATTTTAGTTTTTTTTAATATTGTTAATGTTATTATTGCATTTTTACTATTATATTATTTATTATTTTTGTCATCATTATCATTTTCATTATTTTTATACATTTTCACGCATCTTACATATATACCTTTTATAATTACATGTGCATTCTCTCTATATATATTTATATAGTCTATTATTACTTTATTTTCATTACCTCCTATACATATATATACGCATAGATTTTTATATAGTGTACATACGTTTTTATAGTATACGTTTATATATATATAAATATTTTTTTCCCTCTTTTTTTTGAAAATATGTATATACGTTTTTTATCCTTCACAAACATTTTTTTTACAAATATATGTATATGTACACATGCACGTTTGAAATACACATGGTTTTCAATATACACATTTTTTTATAATAGATTTATATACTTATACATTTTATTTTGTGAACATATGCATATACATATCTTTTTTTCACTCCGATTTTTAAATACATACATAGGCATTTTTCTTATTCCTGCTCACATATACGCTTTTAGAGATTACTAAATTTTGTCTTTTTATGTACACTTATATGTATGCATTAAATATATGCGTACGCATACTTGTAAATTTATTCGTATATTATACCTACTTGTATAAATTTGTAAATATTTATTCATATATGTTTGAAATTAGAGTATCTGTTTCATATTATACCTTAACCCTTTTTAGCATCCCTTTTAAAAATATACATTCGGATTTTCTCAAAATATTTAAATCATCCTATTTTATAAATTCCAAAATATTTGGCATTCATGATTCTCGTGAAAGATCGTGTCCTAACTTACTGGTCATGACATTTTCTTCTCGAAATAAGAATTTTAAAAAGCAGAAGGCAATATTCGGGTATTTTGAAGATTTAAAAACATTGTGCCCTAACTCACTGGGTGTGGTGTTTTATTTCTTTAAAATAAGAATGTCTTATTATTTTAATTCATTCACGAAATAAAGAGTTTCCTTTTAAAATCTTTTCAAATTTTCGACACCAAGACATTAACAAAAATCAATTTGGTACCAATTTTGGGCGTTACAAGGGTGCTAATCCTTCCTTATGCGTAACTGACTCCCGAACCTGTTTTCTCAAATTTCGCAAACCAAAATTATTTTTTAAGGTGGGCCGATTACACCTTTATAAAGGATCGGTGGCGACTCCTGTTTTGTTTTTAAAGTCGACAACCAAAATTTTTGTTTTCAAAAAGCGGTTTCAACAGCTTGGCGACTCCACTGGGGAAACTAGAAAGTCGAGCCATAAATTGATTATATTTGTCTTTGTGTCGAAAATCAAAAGTTTTTTTAAAAAAATTCATGAGTTCCCTTCGCATTCATTGATTTTTCATCTTGGAAAGTTGACAACTTTGCATTTGCATTTTGCATTTCATCCTTAAGTGGGAGCGAGAAACTAGTCCTTCGTGAGGTTTTCACCTCCGTGTAGGGTAGTGGACCGCTTCCGGGATACATCCGTACTTATGTCTTCGTGAGATTTTCATCTCTGTGTAGCCATAGGGAAATGTATCCCCCTGAACTGAACTCGATCCACATGAGCCTATAATGGGTGAGGATCAAGGAATCTGCTGGTTTGGGTACCCTTACTCTAGAAACTAAACTTCATATAGTGAGCTTTAAGAACTTGCCCTAGGTAGAGCTATACCAAACCTTAGAGGATTCCTGAATAAATGTTCTGGCTATTTCATGTTTGTATTGGATTATATCTTTTTGGTGGGATACTGACTTGGGTTTATTTTGTTTTAATTGCATGACATCATTATTGCATTGCATTTGCATCTTAGAAAAGAGATGTTGATTCGAGTTCGATTACTAAATAGATAGCTTGTCATAAGAAAATGGGTTTCTTGATAAAGTGGATGACAATATGGTTGTCCGAATATGGTCCAAGAAAACGTGATAAGAGAAGGGTGATGGAGGAATACATAACTTTACTTCGTGCCTCAAGGTCAAGCTGATTATTCAAGAGTTTCTGACATTCCAACTACCTTAAAGAAGTTGAGGAGCATTACGGGGATGGGCAGACGTTGGATTATAACCAGGATCAAGTAAAAAAGAGGTAGAGGAGATACCCCTTTTGAAGAATTTGCAAGATTTATCTTAGCATCCAGATGAAGAAGGAGAAGATGTCCTCGCTTGGAGTATGAGGGCAAAGCCGTATATATATATCCGCTTTATGTAAAGAAATTTGTCTTCTAGAAAAGTTTTCTAAATGGAATTGAATCAGAATCAACGTCTCTTTTTGCATTCATCTCATGCATTTGCATTACATAGCATCATATGCATTAAAATCCATTGAAAGAGCCTAATTGAGTAAAATTATTTCAGTTAAATTGGAAAACCAACACCCTCACGGCACCCAAGCAAAGGCTAGAGAAATGGACCAAAGGTTGGATAAATTAGAGCAAATGCAAGTACGGATACAAGAACAATTGACCAAATTTTAGCAAGATATGAGAGATCAGCTATTAGAATTCCAAAGAGATATAATGAGCCAATTAACCCAGTTATTGGGTAAATGGTTAGAAAAAGGGAAAAGTCCAGCGGTTCACTTTGGGGATAATAATGAAGACCCTGCCTATCCCCCAATAAGTGTTCAGATCCAGCCAGATGCACACCCACGAGGGGCACTCTTTACTATCAGGCCTCAACAATATCAGACTGGTACATCGACACTGATGAATCACTCGACAGGCCCAGGTTGTAATCTAAGAGGCAATCTAACCAGTCCTGTTGCCCTTAATGACCCAGCAGAAACAAAGCAGGTAAGAGTAGAGCACCCAGATACTGTAAAAGCCCCAAGGAATAAGGGGAATAAGGTGGATAATGCAAGTAGGTACAATAGGGGCTACTCAAAACCAACTACTGTGGGGCAGCCAAAGACAAAGACCACCAACCATCAAGCCCCTTTAAAGCAAGAACCTTGCATGAGAACAAATACAGGAAGGCTTCAGTTCACACCCATATCGATGTCGTATGGAGAGTTATATCAAGGCTTATTTGATGAACACGTTGTTTCCCCTTTTCATGTGAAGCCTCTACAACCTCCGTATCCCGAATGGTATGATGTGAACGCACAATGTGACTACCATGCGGGAATTACAGGACATTCAATAGAGAATTGCACTGCCTTCAAGAAGCTGGTTGAGAGACTCATCAACATGGGTGTTGTCAAGTTTGGTGACTCATCGAGTGCAGAAAATTCACTACCCAATCACATTGATATTGGGATGAATACGACATATGAAGAAGAGTTGGAAAGCGTTCATATCAATGTCGTATATGAAGACACACTTGAAAAGGGACCTTGTTAGGTATCCACCCTTATAAACTTGAGAGCGTCTAAATAATCGGATTGTAAAAGAAATCTCTATAGCATCTAGGGCTTACTTAGAGTAATGTTCAGAACACACTTGTTGCTTTCAGCCTAGAAGCAATAAGAATTTCGATGTGAGATAGGCTCACGTCTAAACATTATTATTTTAATGAAATACATTATTGCAATCATCTTTGAGCAAATGTTCTTTCATTCTTTACGATTTTTTTCCATTCTTTTGGATTTTTTCTGCCAAACCATTCATTCGTTCATTCATATTATTCATACATTCTTTGTATATCCTTTAGCACCTACAATAGGTCTTTGGATATCAATGACATGAGTGACGCTGCTACAGACTCAAAACCGCTTTTTGAGTGAAACATGTGTTTAGAGAGATCTCATGACTTTGAATATGTCATAAATTGTAGCTTATCTCTTGACTTGTTGAGGATGGTAATGCAATAAGAGAAAAAAATGAGACAATAGAGACTGGGACCTTGAGGGAACATGCATGACTGAAAAAATAAAGTAAAACATTATTGAGTTACTTCAAGCATTCAAAGATGCCTTCGGATAGTCATACCAGGATGTGCTCGGTTTAAGCACTGTCATTGCAATCTGAATAATAGCACGATACCAGAAATTTGTAGTATGTTCAAGGTGAATGAAAACTCTACCGGGGCAATGCCACTCTTTCCAGTTTATCACGATTTTTTCATTGAAGTTGAAATTCTTTCTCTTCGAGTTTTGGTTGAGCTGAAGCAGGATGAAGATCCAATCCCGATACGATTAGTTGAACCTAATTGAAGGAAAAGGCTGGAAACTATTCATCATGGTCAGATGTACCAAGAAATGAATGATGTGAGCCTATAGCAAAAGGTTTGTCCCAGAGAATTCCATGATGGCGACCTAATGCTGAAGAAGATCCTCACTCGACAAAAAAATATAACGGAGGCCAAATTGGGAAGAACCTTATGTTATAGAGAAGGTCTTTTCCAAAGGAGCTTTGATTTTGAGCAAGATGAATGATAAACCTGCAAAGTCCTGTAAACTAAGGTTCAGTCAGGAAATACTCCGCTTAAAGAAGGAGATGGCCAAGGTAAAAACCCGCAAAGGGCAGTTTGAATCCCAAAAAAAAAAGAAAAGGAAGTGATATGAAAAAATAAAAAGATGAAAATGAAAAAATGAAAAAGTAAAAATGGAGAGGCTAAGGTGAAAACTCGCAAAGGGCGCCTTAGACCAAAGGGGATTTGAGTTGAAAACCCAAAAAGGGCGACTCAAATGTTGATCAAAATGGCTTTTGAAATTTTTAGAGCAGCTCAAATACTGATCAAAATGGGGGCATGCAGTGGTCTTGCTATACCGGAATCAACAGGAAAGGGTAGGCGACATCTTGGGGCATCGACAAAGTACTCCTAAACACATGTTAAACTCAGAATGGTCATCAGAAAGTCTGTACAGTAAAGTTCAAGCTGTGATATCTGGGGCACCTAATCCTTATACTATTTTTGTTATTCTTGGAACACTTTATTCATTTCCAAGATACGCATTCCTAAATCAATGTCTTTGTTATCCATCTTTATTATCTCTGATAATTTATTCATTTCGAGTTATGCTCAGAACCAATTCAATTTTATCCATCATTTTGTTCTCTTTGCAAGTGTGTCGCATTAGAGTAATGATTAATAGACTAATAAAACTTTTACAAGGGAAGTTTTGCATATTACTTTAGAAGCTTCTAAATAATACAGGAACCTGAAATATGACTATTGTTTAGAACGCACCGGGTTGGAAATCTAATAAGGAAGAGTCTAAATTAAGACTATCCTTTTGAGTTTTGTTGTCTAAAACATTGATTGAAGAATGGCAAGATGTCGTGTTGGTGACAAAGCCTCAATGAACAAGCAAGCGAAGATCACCGAATAATAAGAAAAAATTGTTCTTGGAGAAGGATATTCTTCATTTGTGCATGAACATTTGGTATGATTCTCTAGAAATGGTGAAAATGACAAATGAGCTTCACATTCTACATCCTTGTGTTGTGATAGCAGATGATTAAGAAAAGGCCAAATCTTTTTACTCTTGGGTTACAATGGAAGAAAGATGGTACAAATTTTACATCCTAGTGGATCAAACTTGGAGGTTTACAGTAGGGGCAATCTGGTCAAGTGTTTCTTTGGAGACGCCAGCTGAGCAAGAAGGTGTTATAACATATTAGTGATGAAACCTTAATAAACTTGGAGTAATAATAACTCAAGCGTTAAAATATCATTTTCATGACATTCTGCATTCATTCAAATGTCATTCATACATGTCTAGTTAGGAGCATTGGATTTATTATGATCATGACATCCTAATCACTAGGCATAATTAGGTTCATAAAATTCATTATACAGATCATGTTCCCCAGATAACAGATCAGTGATGATAACAGACCTTGCCTTCCTGCATCGACAGTGAAGCAGATCAAAGACACCAACCTCGCCTCCCTCGGAGACAGTGGAGCAAGTTGAGGATAGCAGATCTTGCCTTCCTGCATAGACAGCGGAGCAGATCAAAGATGGTGAATTTTACCTCCCTGTGGTTACAGTGGAGTACATTGAAGCCAGTAATTCAATCTCCCTGGGCAGCAGTGGAATAGATTGAGGATTTCAGATCTTATCTCCCTAAGTAGTAGTGGAGAAGATCGAAGATGGCAGATTTTACCTCCCTGAGGTTGCAGTGGAGTACATTAAAGCCAGTAATTCTATCTCCCTGGGCAGCAGTGGAATAGACTGAAGATTTTAGATCTTGTCTTCCTGCATAGATAGAGAAGCAGATCGAAGACGGCAGATTTTACCTCCCTGTGGTTACAGTGGAGTACATTGAAGCCAGTAATTCTACTTCTCTAGATAGCAGTAGAATAGATTGAAGATTTCAGATCTTGTCTCCCTAAGCAGTAGTGGAGCAGATCAAAGATGGCAGATATTACCTCCCTGTAGTTACAGTGGAGTACATTGAAGCCAGTAATTCTACTTCCTTGGACAGCAGCGGAATAGATTGAAGATTTCAGATATTGTTTCCCTAAGCAGTAGCGGAGTAGATCAAATATGGCAGATTTTACGTCCCTGTGGTTACAATGGAGTACATTGAAGCCAGTAATTCTACTTCCCTGGACAGCAACGGAATAGATTGAGGATTTCAAATCTTGTCTCCCTAAGCAGTAGTGGAGCAGATCAAAGATGGCAGATTTTACCTTCCTGTGGTTACAGTGGAGTACATTGAAGCCAGTAATTCTACTTCCTTGGACAGCAGCGGAATAGATTGAAGATTTCAGATCTTGTCTCCCTAAGCAGTAGTGGAGCAGATCAAAGATGGCAGATTTTACCTCCCTGTGGTTACAGTGGAGTACATTGAAGCCAGTAATTCTACTTCCCTGGGCAGCAGCGGAATAGATTGAAGATTTCAGATCTTACCTCCTTAGCAGTGCAGTGGAACAGATTGAAGCTACGATGGCAGATCTGGTTTCCCTGATATTGTAATTAAAAAGATTGAAGCCACAACGGCGGATCTTACTTCCTTAGCTGTGTAGTGGAATAGATTGAAGCTACGACGGCGGATCTGGTTTCCCTGATATTGCAATTAAAAAGATTGAAGCCACAACGGCGGATCTTACTTCCTTAGCAGTGCAGTGGAACAGATTGAAGCTACGACGGCGGATCTGGTTTCCCTGATATTGCAATTAAAAAGATTGAAGCCACAACGGCGGATCTTACTTCCTTAGCAGTGCAGTGGAACAGATTGAAGCTACAACGGCGGATCTGGTTTCTCTGATATTGCAATTAAAAAGATTGAAGCCACAACGACAGATCTTACTTCCCTGACGGTGCGGTGGAACAGATTGAAGCTACGACGGCGGATCTGGTTTCCCCGACATTGCAGTTGAACAAATTGAAGCTATAAGTCTTATCTCCCTGAAGTTGCAGTGGAGCAGATTAAAGATAGCAAATTTTGAAGCTACAGCATGCGAATCCTATCTCCTGACATTCCAGTGGAGTAGATTGGAGCACCAGTTCCTATACCTCTGAAGATACAGTAGGAAGGAATAAGGCTATTTGAAGAAGAGAAGCATTGAAGAAGTCAAGGCTCAGTAAGACCAGACAATTGGGCCTTGTATTCTTTGCTCTGTTCCTGTTACACGACAACAAGCAAAGAGGGGCAACTATAATAAGCCCAATTGTCCAGGCCCACATACTAGCCCAATACAACAAAACAAAAAAAAAACCTAAGTAAAACTCTAGCCCTTTTTTGCCTCTGCGCCACAGCACCCACACCTCCAGCGAGGTTCCAGGCACCGCACGTCTCGAGCCTCCTCTCTATGCACGCACTTAACAGCCACCAAACCTGCGAAAAAAAGGCAAAAGAATAACAAAAAATCGGAGAAGATGCCAAACAGAATAGATCTTTAGTGATTTTGATTTTTTTCCTCCTTTTCTATTTCAGCAATTTAAAGCCGTGAAAGATCAATGAATCGGGGGGGATATTTCGGTGTAAAGGAATACACATAGAAACACTGAAAAATACAGAGAAAAAGAAAGAAAGATACAAATTTTTTTGAAAATAAAGGTTTTTTTCTTCCGGTGTTCATTATTTTTTCATGTTTATTGTTGATTTATAAAGAGAAGAGAGCGAAGAGGAGTTTACCTCTGTGTTCGGGCCGCCGTTTGTTACCATCTCTGCCGCAATCGGAGATCCGATTCAAAAGGCCGACGAGCGACGGCGCAGAAAGAAAATTTTGAAGAAACCCTAGCAGACCATTTTTTAAAAAAGAAAGAATGAACAAAATGTGTTTTTTTCCCTTTTTTCCCAGATTTGCTCTCCTTAAAGCAGAAACAGACAGCACTTTGGGGAGAGGGGGTCCGCGCGTTCAGACCTTAAATGGTCTAATTTCGCGTTTGGTCCCCCTTATTTCTGCAGTGTTTTTAATTAGATTTCTTAAGTCTTTTAAATTTTAACGCACACCTTGTTACTGTTTCGATTTGGTCCCTAGATGCGTAGTGTTTTGAGAGGATGGATTAATTTCCACTTGGGTCCTCCTTCTGTTGTGCGCACTTTAATTAGGTCCATTCGCGTATTTTCTAATTTTAAATTCAGCCCTCAAAATTCTTTTATTTTCGATTTAATTCTTCATTTGACATTTTAGTTTTTTTAATATTGTTAATGTTATTATTGCATTTTTACTATTATATTATTTATTGTTTTTGTCATCATTATCATTTTCATTATTTTTATACATTTTCACGCATCTTACATATATACCTTTTATAATTACATGTGCATTCTCTCTCTCTATATATATTCTATTATTATTTTATTTTCATTACCTCCTATACATATATATACGCATAGATTTTTATATAGTGTACATACGTTTTTATAGTATACGTTTATATATATATATAAATATTTTTTTCCCTCTTTTTTTTTGAAAATATGTATATACGTTTTTTATCCTTCACAAACATTTTTTTTTACAAATATATGTATATGTACACATGCACGTTTGAAATACACATGGTTTTCAATATACACATTTTTTTATAATAGATTTATATACTTATACATTTTATTTTGTGAACATATGCATATACATATCCTTTTTTCACCCTGATTTTTAAATACATACATAGGCATTTTTCTTATTCCTGCTCACATATACGCTTTTAGAGATTACTAAATTTTGTCTTTTTATGTACACTTATATGTATGCATTAAATATATGCGTACACATACTTGTAAATTTATTTGTATATTATACCTACTTGTATATATTTGTAAATATTTATTCATATATGTTTGAAATTAGAGTATCTGTTTCATATTATACCTTAACCCTTTTTAGCATCCCTTTTAAAAATATACATTCGGATTTTCTCAAAATATTTAAATCATCCTATTTTATAAATTCCAAAATATTTGGCATTCATGATTCTCGTGAAAGATCGTGTCCTAACTTACTGGATCGCGATTATTTTTCGATGAGTTTAGAAAGCCAAGTATTTGTTTTGCAATAAATTCACAATTTTTAAATAAAAGCTTATTCTCGGGAATTCAAAAGCTTACTAGTCATGACATTTTCTTCTCGAAATAAGAATTTTCAAAAGCAGAAGGCAATATTCGGGTATTTTGAAGATTTAAAAACATTGTGCCCTAACTCACTAGGTGTGGTGTTTTATTTCTTTGAAATAAGAATGTTTTGAAATAAAGAGTTTCCTTTTAAAATCTTTTGAAATTTTCGACACCAAGACATTAACAAAAATCAATTTGGTACCAATTTTGGGCGTTACAAGGGTGCTAATCCTTCCTCGTGCGTAACTGACTCCCGAACCTGTTTTCTCAAATTTCGCAAACCAAAATTATTTTTTAAGGTGGGCCGATTACACCTTTATAAAGGATCGGTGGCTACTCCTGTTTTGTTTTTAAAGTCGACAACCAAAATTTTTGTTTTCAAAAAACGGTTTCGACAGCAGGGTTTACATAGGCTGACACACGACCTGCGACACGGCCGTATGGCCCAAGTCAGTGAGTTACATGGGTAAACACACGAGCTGGGACATGGACGTGTGACCCAAGTTAGTAAGCTCCACGGTATAAGCGCACAGGCATGTGGGATAGCCACATGGCCATCTCTGGAGCCAGACGGTCTGGGCTTTGTCACACAGTCGTGTGACCATTGATTTGAAAATTTTCACTTTTGCCCCAAGTCTTCTATTTAGTCTCAAATTTGTCCCTGATTGTTCTTAAACTGTTTTAAAGGCATCACAGGCTCGATTTAAGGCCCATAATTGTAGGTTCTACTCCGATCTAAATTATTTATGAAATTTCGTTAATTATTTTGGTAACTTGATGCTATTTGTTAATGATTATTTTGAATCATCTGATAATACTCTATAACCCTAATTTGGAGATGGAAACGAGTTATGGGTGTTATATTTAGTGCTATCAAAGCTACAGTTTAGTCAATTATCGAACGTATCGTGGTGAAGTCTAGAATTACATGCCATATAAATAGGTGATAGTGTGATATTGATTGTTCCGATCTAATCATTGTTTTTCTTACAGATTTAATGAATGTTAAAAGAATCTAATCATACTGACCTTGATGAGGTAAACGGTAATATTTTGTTTTCTAAACAAGAGGTAAGTTATAGTTTATCAATTTTGTAAATGTCTGATAGTGAAGTCAAAATGTCTTTTCAACTTAATGAGTTAGTAGTTCACAGAAATGGCGTGAGCCAATTTAGTGGCTCCACAACCTCTCCCCCTAATATACTTCTTATGGCACCCCTAGGTCCTCAATCGATTGGAATATTTTGATAGCTCTCGATTAATAATTAGAAAGTATGGTGCTGAAGAATTCAGAGGTAAAATAGATGAAGATTTAACTAGGGTTGGGTATTGGCTTGAAAATATACAGTGAACTTTAGAGGAAATGGCTTGTTTTCTTGATGATTATCTTAGATGCATCATGTCTTGATAAAATGGGTAAGGCTTATATTTGGTGGTCGACATTAACAGCGATTGTACTGAGAGGAAAAATTAACTGGGATTTCTTCAGATTTGAATTCAGATTGAAAAATGTCATCAAATGTCATCTGGACAAGAAATTATACAGGTCAATAAATTGTGTCAGTGAATAATGTTAAACAGTTGTCTACACCTCAGAAAGGAAAACGCCTTAGTTAAAACAATAACACTAGAGTTACGGAGTGGGATCGAAGACAAAATTGTTGGATCTGAAGTTACTGTGCTTGATAGTATTTCTGGTACGTTCTATCCCTTTGATATTATTTATTGTATATGCACTGATTGATATTGGATCAACTTACTCATATATTTGTACTGCATTAGTAACGGATAAGGATCTACCTATTAAGTCAACTGAGTTTGATTGTCTGCTGAAAATTTATGACTGTGATTTTCCTATTGATCTGATGTTATTACCATTTCATGAATTTGATATTATTCTAGGAATAGAATGGCTAAAGTTATATGATGCTATAGTAAACTGTAGACTGAAATGAATTGATTTGAAATTTTAGATCGGTGAAATGAATATAGTTAAATCGGGTAAACCAGATAGTACAACCGGAGTTATTTCAGTTACCTCTGTACAGAAAATAATGTGAAAAGATTGTAAAACATTTCTAGTATATATATACTTGATACTCAAGAATTAGGATTAAAGATTTATCATGTACCAATTGCCAGTGGGTTTCTTGATCTGTTTCATTAAGAATTTCTAGGATTTCTACCAAAATGTGAAAATGAAATAAATTCAGGATAAAGAATAAATATATTTCTTATCTCATATAGGCAACTTGTTTAATCATTTATAAAGTGGTAACAGTGTTTTCGAAGATAAATATAGATTCTGTTGTTATTATTAGTTGCTAGTTAAAGATTGTGATATGTTGAAAACTGTTTTTCGAACTTAAGGCGACCATTATGAATTCAGGTAATGTTGTCTGGACTAACTAATATCTCTGTTAATTTATGAATTTGATGAATCAAATTGTTCAGTCTTATCTAGATATTTATATATCGTCGTAGTTATGTATATTGATGACATCCTAATCCATTTTAGATAGCAGTTATGCACGTTTAACAAATACGAGAAACAATTTATGTGAAAATTAATAAATGCGAGTTTTGGCTCAGCGAGGTTGGTTTTCTTGGTTATGTAAATATGGTATATGGGATTCGTGTAGATTCGAGTAAACTCTCTTTTATTGTTATATGAAAACTCTGAAATGTCTTTGAGAGTTGGATCAGCTGAAAGCTTTATTGACGAAAATTTTTGTACTAATCCATCCTGAATTGGGAAAAAAATATGTTGTTTATAGTAATAGTTTTGTATTAGCTAAATTGAAACTAGACCATTGTTTCTACAAAGAATTCGGGAGTTGCAAGATGACGACCTGAAAGCTGATAGTTAAACGATAACAGATACATGGTGATCAAATCACAGAATTCAGAATTTGTATTATTGATATATCGTATTTTCGTAATAGATTGTGTTTCGAATGATTTGGAATTACAATGAGACAATATCATAGGTTCATAGTAGTGTGTACTCCATTCATACGGGTAATACTAAAATGTTTTATGCTTTGAAACTGATATACGGGTGGCCAGGTAGGAACCAAGAAATTTCAAAAATTATGATAGTCGAGCATCAGGTTCTGTGGGTTATTACAGCCAGTTATGATTCTTGAGTGAAATTTGGGAGCTAGTCATAAAGAATTTATATTTGGATTACTTGTGATACAAAGAAAGAAAAATTCAATCTGGGTTGTTGTTGGCAGTCTAACGAAATTGACTCAGTTGATTTCGATCAGGAGAGACTGCTTACATGAAAAGGTATCAATGATTCTCAAATTAATCAAAATATCATTGTCTATTATTTCCAATCAAGATCTGAGATTCACCTCGAGATTTTAGGGTAAACTTTGTGAGGCTCTGGGTAATAAACTTAACTTTGGTACAACATTTCATCTATAGACAGACAGACAGTCAGAACAGTAATACAAATTTTGGAAATTAAACTACGATATTATATTCTTGAGATTAAAGGTAGCTATGAAGAATTTATGCCGTTGATAAAATTCGCTTGTTATAGCAGTGGTCAATCCAGAATAAAAATGACATCGTTTGAAGCTTTTCACAAACGAAAATGTAGGATCTCATTATACTTGTCAGAATGGAGCGAGAAAAAGTTTGTGGTGATACATTTGATTTGAACAATAAAAGAATCTTTCAGAATTCGGTAACTTTAGTTAAGAAATTTTGAAGATGAAATTTTCTAAGGGGAAGAATTATAACAACCCGTTTTTCAGTGGTTTCGGGACCGTAAATCTGACGAGTAGGTTTGTAAAATTCGTCTTTAGATTATACGACTCAATAGTAATATTTGTATTGAATTTTGATTTCATGATTTTTAATTAATTGAATTAATGGTTAGTATAAGTGGTTTAGTCTAAAAGTCAAATGATTTTTAAAAATGAGGTATTGGGACCCGTTTCTGTAATTTAAGACCATAACTATTTTTATTTAATGTTTACAGAGTTGTATTATAGGTGAATTGAGGTTTTGTCTGGTAATTTTGACGATTGGTTGCTTGATTAAGCCAAAAGGGTTAAATTGTAAAAGAGGTAAAAATTAATCTCTATAGAGTTAAATTAGTAAAGGGACCAAAATGGTGATTAAACCATGATCAAAAAGTCCAAGCAGTGGTGGATATGATTAATCCACTAGCTTTTGGGCTATTTGCTCATTTAGTCCTAATTAGTTTAGGGTTAAATTGAAATTAAGTCTGTTTAGTTAAAAATTTAAAATAATTTAAGGACCAATTGTGCAATTGAATCCCTTTAGATGGTAATTATACCATATTCTCATTTGATGGACAAATATGGACATGTTTTAATGCTTTTATAAGTTATAATTGAAAGGTTAAGTTTGTAAAAAGTTAAATGGTAATTGAAATTAAAAGATTACAAAGATAATATCATCATCTTCTTTTTTTTTTTTTGTTTCTGGTGGTGAAGACCGAATTATCATAGTAGAGATAGATAAGCTTTCAGCCAAGCTAGGGCTCCTTGATTTGATCAAGAATGGGTTAAAAATCGAGGCATAGAAAAGTTGCTAAATAGACCCTATACCTTTGCCATCGTTGCAGTTTAGTCTGGTAGGTTTGTTCGGTTCGATTTTAATACATTTTAAATGTATATTATATGAAATTAATTGTAAAATGATGGATAATATTGATGCACGTATTTAGGAATGGAAATAATGAATTTATATGGTATCGATCACTGATTAGAATATTCTAAACTGATGAACGTAGGATAGAGTACGATTGGCATGCCAATAGGTTGTTTTAAGCGCGGTATGGGATCGTTATGAGATGTGATGATGATTTCTGTATATCCCTTGTTCACTGAATATATTGGAGTCCTGCATATGTTGCGGACTATCGTGTTATATTACAATTTTTTCTAGTGTGTTACGGGGCTGGATGTTAGCCTACGGGCTAGTCACTTAGTGCCGAGGTGTGTTATCGGTTGGATTGGCTCATATAAGTGTCCGGTGTGTTATGGATGGTTAAACATGTACTCGTACGGGCAATGTTTTATTGATCACTGAATGTTATTGAAATGTGAGAAATTGATTTGTACTATTGTTTGAAAATTACTCACCTGTTGTGAGCTGTGATTGACAGGAACTCTGTTAGTAACCTTGTTATTTGAATTATTATTTTAATTCAGTAAGCTTTATTGTTTAATCGACGAACTTACTAAGATTTATGTAAGCTTACTCGTGTCCTTGTCTTTTTCTTTGTAGATTAATTTTTTGTGGAAATCGGGAGATTGGATCAACTCAAAGAATCACACTATCCGAGAATCTTTTGGTAGACTTTGACTATAACCTTGGCTTATATGGCATGTAATAGGCTAATGGTGGATGTTTTGTGATAGCCTTAGGCACATAAGTGGTAGCTTGATGTACTTGTATTTTTGTTGTGTCAAGTTTTTATTTGAGGCATGTATGCTTAATTCTAGTGAAGGCATGAATGGTTGATGCTAATCAAGCATGAATTGGTAAGTTTTGTTATTTGATGTGGTATGCACGGATAGCTTGAATGTTTAGCTTGATAACAGTTTGTTATGTGATTGAAATGTGGTGTCAATGGTGGCACATTGGTTAGATGGTTGATTAACTTGATTTGAGTGGTTTAAAATGCATTCCAAAGTCTTGTGAACATGTGTGTAAGTGTATAATTAAATACCTAAACATTTGGATGTGAAATGAGCATGTTTTGGAACACTTTTGGGAACACACGCCCTGGGACACGGGCTGTCACACGGCCGTGTGTCACATGCAGGCAACCTACATGGGTGTGTACCCCGAACGTGTTAGGTGCAATGTTCACATGCGCTAGCACAAGGCCTCCGACACGACCATGTGGCCCAAGTTAGTGAGTTACACGGGTAAACACACAAGCTGAGACACGGGTGTATGAAGCAAGTCAGTGAGCTCCACGGCCTAAGCACACGAGTGTGTGATGTAGCACACGAGCATTTGGGATAGCCACACAGCCATGACTGGAGCTACACAATCTGGGCTCTGTCACATGGCCGTGTGACCCCTAATTTGAAAATTTTCACTTTTGCCCCAAATCTTCTATTTTGTCTCGAATTGGTCCCTGATTGTTCCTATACTATTTTAAAGGCCTCGTAGGCTGGATTTAAGGCCCATAAGTGTAGGTTCCACTCCGATTTAAATTATTTATAAAATTTCATTAATTAATTTGGTAACTTGATGCAATATGTTATTGATTGTTCTGAATCATCCGATAAGACTTTGTAATCCTAATCGGGCGATGAAAGCGGGTTATGGGTGTTACATTTATTCAATCCTCTACTAATCGAAATACTTTGTTATCTCCTTTGATTGATGAGTGTAGGATGCTTCTCCGTTCTATGAATTCTAGATGCTAGACACGTCTTTCGATAAAGGAACAAGTGTGCTGATGCTTTAGCCCATCTAGGCAGTAATTTTCATTTGTCATCTTTTTTTAGATGATGCTCTAGAGGTAGTTATGTATCGAACTCTACGTTAGTGTTTTTTTTTAATAAACATATTATTTTCTTGACAAAAAAAATGGAATTATTGATATAGGACATAAATAAAATTTAATAAGAAACTATAACAAAGAAGATGAGATTTTCGCTTTCTTTTCCTTTTAAAAAAGATTAGACTAGAAGAAAATATCCTTCTTGAGGTTTTTATTTAAATATTGTTATTTTTTTCTTATTTTGGAATTATTTCTAAAAATGTGTTGTTTTCCATGTGGCAATTTTTTATTTAATTTCAATATCAACAAATATTAATGTTAAACAATTTTGTGGAAATTGAGTCTCATCATTGGGGAAATGATAAGATGACCCTACTAGATCCTAAAATTTATTGGTGATAGAAGTTAAGTTTTTTACTTTTGGATAATCTTCCAAAAATCTTGTACAACTATATCAATATCGATTTGACTTGAAATAGTTTAATCTTGACGCCCTTGAAATATGTTGATGGTGTCTACAGATTTGATCATATAATCAACATTTATCAACATGACTTTCCACCACTCCCCAATAAGGAGAATGGTCATAGCACATGGTTTATAAATTTTGAATGTAATTTTATCATTATAATAGTTAATATCTTTATAAATTTTTAAAATATTAAAATATAATTTAACAATTATTACTTTATAATTTTATAAATTTTAAATAGTAAAAAAATAAAATTTTCCAATTTTGGAGGGTAACCTCCCACCTCCCCGCCCCTCTCAAAATTTTAACAATATTATTATTATCTTATTGTCAGTTGTTTAGGCAATTAAAAAAGGTAAAATTCCGCCCAAAGTTTTTAACATCATTAAATTGTTCTTGTATCATTACTTTAAAAAATGTAAAATTAGATTTGGCCACTCAAATTTTTTAATATTTTAAAATAGTCCTTGTATCATTATTTAAAAGTAATATAAATTATATTTGACCCTTCCAAAAGTTTTAAACTTAATCTTAATAAAATTTTAATTTAATCCAATCTATTTGGTAACATTTTTAGTATACACCATTTATTACTTTGAGCTTAATTCTTTTTACATTTTTATTAATCAAATGAATATATTTACATTAGTTATTTTGTTGGTAATACTTTTTCATCCCATGCTCATAATGAAGAAAAAAAAACTTAAACTATGATTATTCTTAATACAAATTGGATATTACTTATTTTACTTCTCTAAATTAATATAGTTTTATGTTTTATATTATAATATTAAATAATTTTATTCATATTTTAATTATAATATTATTTCTTAAAAATTGAGATTTTATAATTTATAATATTTGAAAAATAATATTATAAGATTTTATATAATAATGATAATTTAAATATGGGATAAATACTAAAATTATATGTGAACTGTAAAACTAAACGTCGATAATGGTAATATAAAACAATCGGAAAGTAATAAGAAAGAAAAAAATAAAACAGACAATTTTACATAGAAACCCTTTCGAGAAAAAAAACGAGCAGAGAAGAAGAAAATTCACTAATGTTGAAAATTGAATAAAAAATAAGATTTTATATAATATTGATAATTTAAATATGGGATAAATACTAAAATTATTTGTGATCTTTGCTACAATTTACAATGTTATACATCAACTTTAATTTGGTAAATTACTATACAACAAACTTTAAATTTTGTTCAATTTTCATATTTCACTAACCCTGTTATCTACATAGTTTCGTTAAGTCATGTGTAAATTATTGACATGACATTTTATTAGGTTAAAAAATAATAAATTTAAATCATTCTCACCTAGATTAAAAAATAAACACATCCGGGAAAAGGGTATTTTATTCTCCAGATTTTTTTTAATCTAGGAGGAAATAATTTAAATTTGTTTGTTTATTTTTTAACCTAATAAAATATGATGTCAACAATTTGCACATGATTTAATAAAAAACTGTATCACATAAATAACGGGTCAATGAAATGTGAAAATTGAACCAAAATTAAAATTTAATGTATACCAATGCACCAAATTAAAATTAATGTATAACATTACAAACGGTATCAAAATTCGTATATAATTTTAGTATTTATTCTCATAAATATTATATAATATTTAAATATGGTGCTTTCCTAATAGAATTATCGACAAAACAACTAGAGAATATTTAAAATGAGCTATAGAACATATTTAGATAGTGAAAGATTTTTTTAATTAATATGTTAGTATGATGTCTAAAGATATTTTTAATTAGAATTAAAAAAATATTTTTAAATTAAAATATATATCTAAGTTTATCTAAATTTAAAAATAAAATTATTTAAATCGAGTCATAAAATTAGAAAAATAATTTAACTTAACAACTTAATTTTATTTAAATTGTTATAATTTTGCTTTTATTTGGCCACCAACCAAAACGATTTTCAAGATGTAGAACAGGACAAACATCAAGTGTCGAGAGGCATGTTTAAATTGTACAAGTGAGAAAATATATATTTGACTATTTTATTAATAAATTGTATTCAATATTGGACACATTGAAAAAAATTCCATATTTAATTTCTAAATAGTTTATTCACGTTTTAATTTATTGTTTTAATGTTTAAAACTTGTACAAGTTGTAACAAGTTATTGGTCAAAATCATGTTTTAGGGTATATAACTTATATTTATTTATAAATTCCCCATTTATACTAGTTGTAGCATGTAGTTTAGTCATTTACTACCCCAGCCTTAGGGTTTAGGTTTCGTAGCATGTAGTTTATACTTTATTGTCCATAGTTTAAGATTTAGGTTTAAAGTTATTCAATTTAGGGATTTGTATTTAAAGGTTTTGTTTTAAGTTTTATGTTTTAGGTTTTGAGTATAGGGCAGAAGGTATTCGTTTTGGGTAATTGTATTTGAATTAAAATTTTAAGTCTTAAGGATTTAGGGTTTCTTATAGTTTCTTTTTATTATAAATTCCTTATTAAAAAAGTTGTGGCTTGTAATTTAGTTACTATTGACGAATTTTATATTAACTATATAGAAAATTTAGGATTTATGATTAAAGGTTTTAGGTTACATGGTTGAGAAAATAGAGTGAGAAAGGGCTATATACAAGGTTTAGGTCAGGGCATTTAAATAGATATTGGCATTACATAATATGATCTCAGTATCTAGTTGAAATAATATTGACTTAATATCATGTTTTAAGGTTTGGGGTTCGAGTTATAGATTAATGTTTTAGGCTTACAATTTTGAATTAGTCTTTATGGCTCAAAGAAATGTGTTAAAGGGTTAGTAGTGCTTTGAGAAGGCTATAGAGGCTAACAAAAATCATGGGGTTAGCGTGGATTTCTAGGTTAGGGTTTATGGGCAACATTTGCCAGATTTTTTGTGATTGTTTTTGTTATGATAATCAATGTAAACTACCTAATTTAATGTAATTCAATATAATAGTAGCATAGATAATCTTAGTGCAACAAACACTCATTGTTTTTTAGAGTCCAACTTTAAAGGGACTACCATTTCTTTTGTAGCCACCCGAGTAAATGACCACTTTCATTGAGATTTCAAGGTGTTTTATAGTTTAAATACACGAATGTTATCTACATATATCTTCCATAAATTTTTGCCAGGTATTATAGAGTTGTTTTTAATATGATCTTAAAGAGTTCAATGTTTTATTATTATATAACTTTGTTATTTGTAAATTGTAATTATTTTTGACAAGGCCTCGATTTGTAGCTAGAAAAATAGTTTCATTCTAATTGTTGTTGCAATAGAATTGAACTAAACAAATTAAATGCAAATTGAAGTAAGAAGCAAAATAATGAGAGAATTAACACATGATATTTGTTAACGTAGTTTGGATTTAACAATCCTCCTCTACAAAGCACTGCTCAATGAATGATTTTATTCAACAATCTTCCAAATCTCCTGTTGGCTTAAGCCCAATATACCTTTACATATCGACCTTGATTCTTTCAAACCATTCACCCAAATTCCTCATAATACAATCAATAAACCTCTCTAAAAAAATGTCTAAAAGAGTGTTACAACTTTACCTAATAAAATAGCAAAATACAAATGTTAAAGACACTAAAAAACTGCACATATGTGCGGCACAAAACAACCTATTTATAGTCTCTTCAAGTGATCTATAGAGTTATGCCTCACATTTTCAGACTAAACATTGTGTGACATCACGATGAGGAAGTTTTCTTCATCCCGACAAGAAGAGATCCTTCATCTCGATGACACGACGCCTCTTTATTCCGACAATACAAATGCCACGTCATGATGTGGCAACGTGCACCTTAAGTTTTCGACTTTTCTCTCCCAGTTAAACTTTGTTTTTAGTTTCCCATTGAAACTCTGATTAACCTAGGATTATTATAGTCATATATGCTATGAATTTCAGCCTATAAATGGGCCTTAGTTACTCTAGGTTAGATAAAATAGAAATATTTAGATTAAGAGAATTATGTTCTTTGTTTTAAAGGATTTTTCTTTTGTTGCTTCAGTTTTTCCTTTTATTCTCTCCATCTTTTGTACTCTCATTTATTACAGTAAATCTCCTTTTCCTTGTGGTTTTTTATCCTCTTTTGAGGAGTTTTTCCACGTAAAATTTGTGTGTTCGATCTTTTAACTTTTACTTTACTTTCTTATTCGTTGCATAACACGGGTTATTTCCCAACAAATTAGTATCAAAGCTAGTTTGATTTCCACATTTAACCCATTTAGAGATGGCAACATGAAGGTTTGATATCTATAAGTTCGATAGCATTACAAATTTTAGTCTAAGGCAAGTTCGAATGTCAGCAATACTATTTCAAAGTGGTCCTGATAGGATCCTTACAAAGGGGAAACCTGTAAACATGGATCAGTCAGAATGGGATAGGTTAGAAAAAAAGACTCTATCCACAATTCAATTATGTTTAAAAAATAATGTGTTATAAGAGGTTTTAAAGGAGAAAACAATGTATATGTTATGGAAGAAACTGGAAGCCTTGTACATGACGACATCCTTGCCCAATAGGTTAGTGTTAAAATAACACCTCTACACATTCAGAATGGTCGAAGTTGAGTCTATTAGAACTCATATTAGTGAGTTTGTTACCCTTTTAAATGGCTTGAAGAATCTCGAAACAAAGATTAGTGATGAGGATCAAGATATGTTATTGTTATGTTTTTTGCCCTTTTCTTATAAAACTTTCAGGGAACTCTGATTTATGGGAGATATCATTCTCTCATTTGAGGACATGAAGGGGAATCTACTGAGCAAATATAAGTTTGACATCGAGTTAGGCCCAAACAAAATATCAGGCAGGCAAACCTTAATTCTAGTTGCAAGGGGTAGACAACAATCATAAAGCCAGATTGAATCAGGTCTAGGGTGAGATTTAAATCCAGAAACCATGACAAAGAATATGGCTACTATAAGAAAAAGGGCCACATCAACTCAAATGCTACAAACAATGAGAAAGAGTAGAAAGATGAATTTGTTGATGCTAGTGTAGCCGAATATAGAGATGATGATTTCTTGTTAGTTTCGACGAGTGAAAGCTCTAAGCTTACTTCTAAATGGATCCTAGATTCAAGGTGCTCCTATCACATGTGTCCCAACAAGGACTGGTTCTCCACGTACAATTTAGTTGAAGGTGGAGTTGTGCTAATGGGAAATCATTCTCCATGTAAGATAAGAAAAATAGGAATCTTACAAATTAGGATGCATGATAAAATTATTTGAACATTTTCAGATGTCAGGTATGTACCCGACTTAAAGAAAAATCTTATCTCGTTGGGAATTTTGGATACTAACGGTTGCAGGATAGTCATTACATCAAATGGATTAAAAATTTCTCATGGTGCTCTCGTTGTAATGAGAGGATAGAAAAAGGGAAACTTATACGTTCTACAAGGGTTAACGGTTACTGGTGCGACTGCGATTACCGAAATCATTACCATGTCGTGACGACGCAATGTGATTCTTTTCCACAAGTTCTGATTCAACCAAACTCTGACACATGCGACTCGATCATATAAGTGAGAAAGGTATAACAACATTATGCAAACAAGGTCTTTTAGAAGACACTGGAATTGGAGACTTAGTTTTCTGTGGACACTGCACTTACGAGAAACAGACGGGAGTAAGTTTCGATTCAGCAGTGCATAGAACAAAAGGGAATCTTGAATATGTCCTTTCCAATTTATGGGGTCCAACTCCTGACATCTCAAAAGGAGGTAATAAATATTTCCTACATTTATTGATGACCATTCTAGAAAATTTTGAGTTTATTTTCTGAAATAGAAAAACGATGTCTTTGAAATCTTCAAGCAGTGGAAAACATTGTTAGAAAAACATACCAGGAAGTCCGAAAGCAATTGAGAATGGACAATGGACTTGAGTTCTGCTTATCCAAGTTTAATGACTACTACAAACAGAAAATGGATAGAAAGAAATTTGCATCCAAGTTTAATGACCCGCAACAGAATGAAGTTGTAAAAAGAATGAACAAAACCTTGCTGGAAAAGGCCCAATACATGTTTCCAAATACAGGAATCGGGAAGGGGTTTTGGGATAAAACCGTAAATTTGGAAAGCTATTTGGTAAATTGATCTCCACATTGAGCATTAAATGGTAAAGTTTTAGAGGAGATATAGTCAAGCAGTCCTTCCAATTATTCTAATCTTAGAAGTTTTGGATGTCCTACTTATGCTAAAGTAAGCCAGGGAAAGCTCGATCCAAGAGCCATAAAGTGCATTTATTTGGGTTACTCTGTGGGTACAAAAGGTTTTAAACTGTCGTGTTTGGAAACCAACAAAACCATTGTTAGCAGAGCTGTTACGTTTGATTAATATGCCATGTTTCATTCAGAAAAGGGGTCGCTTTTAAAAAAACACAACAAATTAGAGTGTCTCAAGCAAGGCAAAGTAAAAAGCTAAAATAGGGGCTGACATCATGATGAAACGAAAAACCTTGTCACAATATCGTGAAAAATAGGGTCATCATCATAACGAGGAAGCAAGCGATGTCGTGATGATGCAATAAAATCCCCGTTCTTGCAAAATTGAAGTTATTTCGGACCAGTTTGTGTAACACCCCTTACCCGTATTCCTTAACGGAATAGAGTATGAGGTATTACTAATTTTTTTTTAAAAAAATTTTGACAGTATTTCTGCTTATTTTTACATACAACCCCCTGCAAGTTTTCAATCACACTTTCAAACAAATCCAATAATCCAACCAAAAACAGTTGTATGATCATACTCAATTTGTCTAATAATAAACATCAACATTTTAAATCGAAAATACTATATATTTGTTTACGCCATAATACATAAAGTCGTCTATACATGCCATGTTTCCAAAATATGAGTTGCAAAATACCCAAGCGTTGATGATAGTGTAGATGATTATCTGACTTCGCCCAAGTTCCGAGTTGATTGATGTCACTATAATCAAGGGGAAAATAAAAACGAGTAAGCATACAGCTTAGTAAGTAAACATATGACAGATAAATAAATTTCTCACAAGGTTACACCATAGTATAATTTTAATCACAAATAAATTTCATTGTTTGTTCAATTTCCAGCAAGCTATTTTTCTGCATCATAGTCACTAATTTATTTTTATCTGGAGCTACAGGCCTTCAAATTGAATTCCGTAAATTTTCCCCAAAACTAGACTCATGTAAATTTCCACCATAAAATTTTCAGAATTTTTGGTTTATCCAATTAGTAAAGTTTATTCTTTAAATTTTCCCCTGTTTCACTGTCTGACAGCTCTGACCTCCCTTTACTAAAATTTACTTAACTCCATGTAAAAAAATTCAAAAAATGTTCTCGTTTATTTCTATTAAAAATAGAATCATTAAGGAATCCAAGCATATAAATTTCAAGCCATAATTATTTTTATAAAAGTTTTGGTGATTTTCCAAATTTGGAACAGGGGATTCTAAAATCAATCCAGCCCTGTCTCAAATAAATCCAAATATCCCCAAATATACAACTCTTTTGCTTCCTCTATTTCTTTCATATGAAAATAGACTCACTCAGATTTAATTTCATATATTATTAAACCTCCAATTCATTTTCCACCATTTATGGTGATTTTTCAAAGTTGCCCAACTGCTGTTGTTCGAAACAGCTTTGTATTTAAATTGTTTCTTTTATACTTCTGATATTTCCTCCCATCTTATACATGGGTTGATTAAGTATCAAACCCAATATTCCTCCCATAACCTTGTCCACCATATGTATAAATATTCACCTTCCCAATTTACTCGTTGAACACTCGGAATGATAACCGTTATCGGTGGATTCAGCACTTAGCAACCACCAGTGATTCGGGGAATCAGCACTTAGCAACCCCCTTTTTTTACATTCAAGGATATGGTGGAATCAGCACTTAGCAACCACCAGTGATTCGGGGAATCAGCACTTAGCAACCCCTTTCACATTCAAGGATATGGTAGAATCAGCACTTAGCAACCACCAAAGAGTCGGGGAATCAGCACTTAGCAACCCCTTTCACATTCAAGGATATGGTGGAATTAGCACTTAGCAACCACCAAAGAGTCAGGGAATCAGCACTTAGCAACCCCTTGAGGGAATCAGCACTTAGCAACTCCCTTGTTATTCAATATAATCCGGCTTATTCCGAGTGTTCAACCAGAAACCGTGTTTTTCAACACTTTACCACTTTTCCCAATTTAATCACATTTTTAGGATCTTTGCGAAATATTTATTCTATGTTCAAATAAATCTCAACACATATCAAATAATATCAAAATAATACATTATTTCACATGTTTACTTACCTCGGTGCAAAATATCGTAATTTTGCAATTTACTCAACTACTTTCTCTTTTCCCCGTTTGAGGTATTCTTCTCGTCTTTCTTGATCTATAATAACAAATTTAACTCATTTAATGTTCACATTTATTAAAATAATCCTCCACCCAAATTTTTGAAAAATTACAATTTTGCCCCCAAACTTTTGCATATTTACATTTTCATCCCTAAGCTCGGAAATTAAACTTCATCTCTTATTCTTATGTTTTATGACATGCTGAACATTTTTCCCTTCTATGACAACATCAAATTCTCACTCTAACACACACTTTTGAACATTAGGTATTTTTACCGATTATGTCTATTTACCCGTTTTCGTTTAAAATCGCTTAGCAAAAGTTGTTCAACATAATTTCTAGCTTCATATTCCACCATAAAACAGCAAAATAAACACATTTCACCTATGGGTATTTTTCCAAATATGAACCCTAGCACGAATTATTGCTAGAATAAGCTAAATTAAGCTACCCGGGACTCTAAAAACGTAAAGAACATTAAAAACAGGGCTTGAGATCACTTACTATGGAGCTTGGAAGCTTGAAAACCCTAACTATGGCTTCCCCCTTGCTGATTTCGTTCACCATGAAGAAGATGAGCATATTTTGCCATCTTTTTCCCATTTAATTCTATTTAATTACCAAATGACTAAAATGCCCTTACTTAAAAAAATCTATTTCACTAATTCTATGCCCATTTTTGTCCATCAACTAACTAATGGTCTAATTACCACATAAAGACCTCCAATTTAAAATTTCATAACAATTAGATACCTCTAAGATGTAGAACTCAACTTTTGCACTTTTTACAATTTAGTCCTTTTGACTAAATTGAGTGCCCAAACGTCGAAATTTTCTAACGAAATTTTTACAAAAATTTTCCGTGAAATTGTAGACCATGAAAATATAATAATAACCATATTTTCCCTCGTCGGATTTGTGGTCCCGAAACCACTATTTTGATTAGGCCTATAGTCGGGTTGTTACAGTTTGGGACTTTGTTCGACCTTCAAGTACCATTACCATCTTATTGAACTAATTAAAAGTTGGCTCATGATAGGTAAAGGAGAGAAATCCAACCACCACAAAAGTACTGTGAAGGAAACCTAGTGGCATATGCTTTAAGTGTTGTAGAGAGCATTGATTCGATCGATCCTTCATGCTATTCTGAGGCAATTGGGGCCTCTGATTCTAGCAAATGACTTGTTAATATGGAAGAAGAGATGGGGTAACTTCAAAAGAACGAGACTTTACGGCTAGTAAAACCACCCATCGATAAGAAAATAGTTTGCTGCAAATGAGTGTTTAAGAAGAAGGAAGGATTAGGTCCATTCGTCCATTCGGGCACTTTTGGCTCTTGTTGCATCAATAATCTTGAGTTAGAGAAATTAGATGTAAAGACTACTTTTCTTCATGGTAACCTTGAGGAAGACATATATATGCAGTAGCCGGAAGTTTTCAAAACTGAAGGTAAAGAAGATCATGTTTACCTTCTTAGAAAATCATTATACAATCTAAAGCAGTCTCCTCGGTAGTGGTACAAAAGGTTCAATTCCTTCATGTTAAGTATTGGTTTTTCACGAAGTAAGGATGATAGTTGTGTATATTTACAATGTCTTGATGATGGTTCATTCATATATTTTCTACTTTATGTTAATGATAAATTGATTGCGACTAAGGATCTATCCAAAATTGAAAAACTTAAAACTATGCTTAATTGTAACTTTGAAATGAAAGATTTAGGAGCAAAAAAGAAAATTTTGGGGATAAAAATTTTAAGGGATAGACATTCCGGGAAATTGTTTTTATCGCAACAAAGGTACATCAAGAATATCTTTGAGCAATTTGAGATGCAAGACTCAAAACCGATAAGTACTCCCATAGCTTCACACTTTAAATTTTCAATTTCAGATTCTCCTCAAAATGAATAAGAAGAGTGGTACATGTCAAAAGTATCGTATTCAAGTGTAGTTGGAAGTTTAATGTATGCAATCGTATGTACTTGTACCGATATTTCACATGCAATTAGTGTTGTTAGTAGATACATGGCCAAACCGAGTACGTTATACTGACATGCAGTTAAGTAGATATTTACAAGGTACTCTAACATGTGTTTAGAGTTCAAAAGAAGCCAAAAGGGCTTAGTCGGATATGTTGACTCAGATTATACAGAAGACTTAGATCGAAAAAGATCTCTCACAGGTTATCTATTCACTTTTGGAAATTATGCCATCAGTTGGAAAGCTACACTTCAAGCTACAGTAGCCTTATCTACTACTAAAGCAGAATACATGGAAATTGCCAAAGCTGTAAAAGAAGCGATTTGGTTAAAAGGCCTGTTTAGTGAATTGGTAAGTGAAAAAAGGGGGCAAATCTCGTATATAGTATTTAGACATTTGTTATCACTTTTTTCAAAAGGTGATCATTCAAGGGGATGTTCAGATTCTTAAAATTGACACAGAACACAATACAACTGACATGTTGACAAAGAGTCTTCCAATTTCAAAGTTCAAACATTTCTTGGACTTGGTGAGTATCCGAAGAAGATCAAATTAGGCCCATAATAGGGCTTGGCAAGGGAGTTAAGTCAAATACGAGTCAAGGTAGAGATATTTAGAGTTATGCCTCACATTTTCAGACTAAACAGTGTATGACATCGTAACGATGAAGTGTTCTTCTATTGGGAAATGTGCCCATGTTGTAGTAAACATGTAACTAGTTTCTATTTATTTGAACGATGACTAAATAAATAAAGTTAATTTCACATTTCACTATTATGTCTTTTGTATTTATGTTTTTTTATATTTTGACTGCATAGCAAAATTGTAACAAGCAAGTATTAGCTCATTGATTATCTAAATTTCAAACTGAAGATAAGTGGCATTGTAAAGAACATTTACATTGTAAGAAAAATGACTTACTTCAGTAGATAATCTAAATGAGTCTGTAATCCCATAAAAGAATCAAAGTGATCATTTGATTCAAATACTAAGAAGGATTATTATGTCGTCTACAATTCAAATTGGGGAGATGGCTAGTATTGGCTATCGGAGCAGTTGACTCCACGAGCAGTTGATGTCATGATGTGGCAACGTGCACCTCAAGTTTTTCGACTTTCCTCTCCCAATTAAACTTTGTTTTTAGTTTCTCACTTAAATGTTGATTAACCTAGGATTATTCTAGTCATATATTCTACGAATTTCAGCTTATAAGTAGGTCTTAGTTACTCTTGGTTACATACAATAGAAATATTTAGATTGAGAGAAATATGTTCTTTGTTTCGAAGGGTTTTTATTTTGGGGCTTCAGGTTTTCCTTTGATTCTCTCTATCTTTTGTACTCTCCTTTACTATGTGGTTTTTATCCTCTTTTAAGGAGTTTTTCTACATAAAATTTGTGTGTTTGATCTTTTTGATTTTACGTTATATACTTGTTCGTTGCATAACATGGGTTATCCCAACATGATCAATCATTAATGTTTTGATAGGTTTGAAACACTCATTTAAAAGTTGATTTTATCCCATTAATTATCTAGAGTATTTATCATATAAAAGTAGCTCCCTAATTGTTTCAGACACTTTAAAAGATAAGGATAAGTACTCAATCCTTACCCGATAGACTCATAGCTTCAACAAGAAGATCGGTTGAAGAGTTAGAGAGCCCTAGCTGCACATCACCTATTATTTTATGAAACATGTCACTGCTTTGTAGGTTAAACATCAAACATCCCTGAGGCCAAAACCATCTTATGGCCCAACTAGAAATTTATTCTCATTCTAACATATCATGGAACGAGCAGTATCAAAAACTCCAACAATTTTTCAACTTAAATGTGATATTTGATAAAACATTTTTAATAAATTTGTTAATCTATATTGTAATTTTTATCTAATTAAAAATAATAACGTTATTATCTAATTACAAATTCATTTTCAAATTTACTTGAATCTTTTATCTAATTAAAAATAAATTAAGAAGTAATAGAATATCAAGAAAAAGAAATTAAAAAGTTATATTACCAAATTAACTTTTTACCTACTTAAAAAGTAATTGCATTTTGCTTCTGAAAAATAATATTTAGTACACTGCTAGTGAAGTCCTTGGTTGCACATAACTCCATAATTAATCACTCAATACGAGTATTCTGCAAATCCAACAGGCTTTTATGCTCTTGTTGTTCCTAGAATTGGAGTTGTCAAGCCAAGAGTTGTTCCTCCATGAGACACATTGTAACACCCCAAATCCGGTCTAAACGTTATGACCGAATCTGGCGATGTCACATTGTAACACCCCTTACCCGTATTCGACACCAGAATAAGGTACGAGGCATTACTAGAACACATACACTTATAAACATGTTAAACCGAATTATAAAATTTCATTCAAATTTAAACTCTTCAAATTTTTAACATGATTTTATAAATCTTCACGTTATAACTTCAAAATACTATATTTGTAACAAATAGGGCTTCTGAGACCCAATATATACTAATGCAATTCAATACTTCATTTCCATTTCATTTAATTCACGATTCTCATGTTCACGATTCAATTCAATTTCTCAATCCAATATACATTTCAATACCACAATAATTCATTTAATTCAAATAATATAATTTTCAATTTCCATTTAATTCACGTACAATTCAATTTCATTAAGTTCAATACTAATACATATTTATCGTTTAACTTAACGTCCCCTTTTTGCATCATTTTACACTTCAAGCCTGAACCTAGTATTTCATTTCCTTTCCACTTTCGTTTCCTATGCATATCACACAAGATATAAACATTACACTCAACCATAGTCGCAAGCTAGTCTTTTTGAAGACTAACCACATGATAAACCATTTTAATAAAGATTACAAACTTTAAACCTTACCATTATTTTATGATCACAAGCATATTTCCATCTAGACATTTACCATCTTAATGCATAATTTAAAAATTTAATGTGGCGTAATCCAGCCACAACTTGGCCAAAGTCTAAGCATACACACCAAACATGCTAGCCAAATAAACATATAGTATAAGCATTATAAGCATGGATAAGCACCACATTTATTTATGTATCAAACTTATCAACATGAGTTAATTCATAAACCATTTCTGACATTGCTACATACCAGATCATATACCAAGTATACCACATACACATACTATGAAACTTTATTTTCTCACATGAACTTTAACTATAACTAATAATGCACAATTATAAACATCATTTCTTTTCAATCGTTTATCGATTATAATCAAGCATATGGCCAATTATACACAAATCATTCATATGTTCTTCCAATTTTCCTCCTCCTCCTCCTCTCCATTCCACATCCTTAATATGTGTATAACACACTTAAAAAACATTAACTACAATTTCACTATTCACTCACATGTATATTCAAAGCTGTCTATTCGAGTCAAAGTCACTAAATTATTTTTACCTAGAGCTACAGAACTCCAAATTAATATCATATCTTATTACCATAAAATTTTCAGAATTTTTGGTTTAGCCAAATAATACAGTTTATTCTTTAAAGTTTCCCCTATTTCACTGCTCGACAGTTCTGACCTCTCTTTACTAAAAATTAATTATCTCATTATATAGAATTCGAATATTGTTTCTATTTGTTTCTATTGAAAATAGATTCACTGAGGATTATAAAAATATAAACTTTATCCCATAATTATTTTTTAAAAATTTTTTAAAATTTTCTAAAGTCAGAACAGAGGATTCCGAACTCATTCTGACTCTGTCTAACTAAACTTCAAATATCTCAAAATATATAACTCTTTTGCTTGCTCTGTTTCTTTTATGTGAAATAGACTCATTCAGCTTCAATTTCACATATTATTTAGCCTCTAATTCGATCTCCACCATTTTTGGTGATTTTTTTCAAAGTCACACAACTATTGCTGTCTAAACTGTTTTATTGCTAAATGTACTCTTTTATAATTTCACTTTTTCACTTTCAATCACAATTCAATTCAAAATTCACTTTTCCATTTCTAAGTGAATATTCAATTCAATTCCACACCTATATTCATTATTCAATTACACTTAGTCAATTTCCCGATGAACACTTCGGAATAATAACAGATACTCGGTGGATTCTACACATAGCAACCACCTTATTAATAAATGATGTCCGGTGGAATCAGCACATAGCAACCACTTTAGTAATCAATGATGTTCGGTTCACATAGTAGCCTGCACATAGTACTACACATGTGGCCATTACCATCCGATACACGTAGTAGCCTACACATAGTACTACACACGTGATCGAAACTATCCGGTACGCATAGTAGCCTGCACATAGTACTACACATGCGACCTATCATTCCGGTACACGTAGTAGCCTGCACATAGTACTACACACGTGACCATCACTTTCACTTTTACATAGTGGCCTACACACAATTCGTGCCACACATGTGATCATTTCTGTCACTTCATTCGTATCCCTTTTTATTCCAAAGGTTCATTCGGGAATTTTTCACATTTTCTCACTTTTCTTTTTATCGATCAATTTCAATTTCTCATCTTTCTTGATTTATAACAATACATTTAAATTATATAACCTTCAAAATATTCATTCCAGTCCAAAAATCATACTTTAGAAAAATTACATTTTTGCCCCTAAAGTTTCACAAAATTACGATTTTGCCCCTAGGCTCGTAAAATAATTTTTATTCAATTTTCTTGCATTTTAGGCCAAGCTGAACCATTTTCATAACTATAGCAGTCCACAATACTCACTTATTCACACACTTCTGACATATTTTATAACTTTTACAAATAATCCTTTTAGGCATTTTCATCGAAATTTACTTAGTACAAATCGTTTATCACACGCCAAACATTCATATTCTTCCATAAAACATCAAAATACATGCATATCATTCATGGTAAATTTTTAAACACAAAACCTAGTTCAAAACAATGGAAAAAATAGGTAAATCTTGTTACGAGGATTTCAAAAACATAAAAATTATTAAAAACGGGGATAGAACGGACTTAAAATCGAGCTTGGAAGCTTGAAAAACCCTAGCCATGGTTTCTCCATGCAATTTTCGGCCTAGGGGTTGAAGATGGATAAAAATTGGCTTTTAATTTTGTTTTTAATTCAGTTTAATAACTAAATGACCAAAATGCCATTAATCAAAAACTTTGGAAACATGCCTAACCATACTCATTTTTGTCCACCAACTTAACTAATGGTCTGATTACCATATAAAGACCTCCAATTTAATATTTCATAAAAATTGGACACCTCTAACAGATAGAACTCAACTTTTGCACTTTTTATAATTTAGTCCTTTTGACTAAATTGAGTGCCCAAACGTCAAAATTTTCGAACGAAATTTTTACAAAATCATTTTGTGAAATCGTAGACCATAAAAATATAATGAAAATAATTTTTTTTATTTTCCAATTTGTAGTCCCGAAACCATTATTTCAACTAGGCCCGAATTCAAGCTGTTACACACATTTTCTCTTACATCTCAGTAGCATGGGATTGGGTGTTGGATAATTACTACTGCAGAACAAAGACGTTAGCATTAACAATTACAAATAATAAGGGAAAATAGATAAATAAATATTGTATTATAGAGAATCGATTTTACCCTAATTGGTGCAATTGGAAATGGACGTCACCCCCAAGGTTAACACAGTGCTTCCAAATTCGTGCACCTGAATTAGGAAGATAGAAGAAAATTGGTATTGTTGTTCTAAAGTGTAACACCCATATCCCATTTCTGTTGTCAGAATAGGATATCGGATGTTACCAATCAAGTTGGAACAGTTAATACGATTTACATTTAATAATCAATCAATTCCATAATTACAAGTAATATTCATTATAAAAGAGATCATTCGGTTTTGGGTCTTAAATTGAGCTTTCAAAGCTCTAAAAATAAGTTACAAACATCCAAGGACCAAATCGAAACAAATCAGAACTTTCAGGAAAAACTCAAAAATTTTCAAGTCAGAGGTCACAGGGTCGTCTGTCCAGGCCGTGTGACAGAGTGCAGCCCATGTGGTTAACCTACACGCCCGTGCGCGACCTTACACACTCGTGTGTATGAAGCATGTAACTCTCTAATTTGGATCCCACGGTCATGTTGCTGGTCGTGTGCTAGCCCGTGTAACATTCAAAATACCCTCACACGGCCGTGTTGCAGGCCTTGTGTTTACCCGTGTGGGATCTGCATCTATATTGTTTAAAAACACGCTCAGGGCAAACGCCCGTGTGGGTTTCCCGTGTGCTTCACACAGTCGTGTGACAGCCTGTGTCTTAGGCCGTGTGAGCCCAAAAATGACCTATTCCATGCACAAGTTTCATCCCTTTGCTTAGGTACATAAAAAAATCTTCTAACATACAATTTTATAGGTCATTAGACACCTCTAATGGCATCCAAAACATATAATAGAATCAATTCAAATGCCTAACCAACGTGCCATCATTGACACCTCAATACTTCATGATAGAACAGTT